>NC_052128.1:6434256-6460767 GCF_012273895.1 Zerene cesonia | reverse complement strand
AGCGATGCTAGCGACACTCGTCTTAAAGACAGCCACGTGCACCTTCATCAGTGCACACGTGCAACCCTTCATCCGTTAGGTATAACAAAGCTACATTTTACTTACAAATAAAACCTTTAGGGTGTGAAATAGGTGATAGGAAGTTTGTAGTTATATACGTGTTTGGCCGAGCGATGATTAAATGCTGGACGAAAACGTGGGCCGTAAAAATGACTGAGTAAATAAACTTATTCATTTGTAGCTAACTTATTAATCTGGGCAAACATACCCTACATTGCAGACTCCGACGTGATCCTGTAATAGGAAAGATGAGACAGTTACATTCAAGTGAAAGAAAGAAGTGCATTTACTACTTATGACAAATTAAAATACCTTCAAATTTGATGTGTCTTGTTTCTAGGTACATATTCCTTATTTATCGATTGATTTTAACTCAAGAATTGTAATTATTTATCATGGATCGTTTGCAGTATAATAATTTAATTATCTCTCCTTACTGATTATATCTCTATTCGCTTTTTAGTTTTGAACCACATTTATTATTAAATACGTGCTACAAATCTCAATTTCTCAATACATTACGCCATATTAATATATCTTGTGCATTACGCGTGTAAGGTTATTGTCAAATTGTAAGGGCTTGGACATTTATCAGTTGCTAGGCAACTTACAGATCCAATAACGGCAATATGACATATTCATATGAGGACCTTTCATGATTTACTCGAGAGAAGTTACAGGATAGTAATGTAATGTTTTAACCGATGTGTCCAAATATGAACGAGGTTTAAATTCGAACTTGGAACTAAAAAAAAAATTCTTATATATTATTAAGATACTTATTTAAATGTAAAATATATATTTATCAATTCTTAATTCTTGCAGATGTCGGATAAACAAGAATGCTATGCAAGTGTGAGTGATAATTCTATATTCTGTACGTTTTAACTGCACATAGGGACTATTAAAGCTGAAGAGTTTTTTGTTCGTATGGATGTACGCTTATGTCAGAATCTACTGGTTAGTCCATTTATCGAGAACAGTTATACCATCACGCTATTACGACTTGGAACGACTAGACGAACGAAAAGATTGCAAAATCAGGAATAATGTTCTGTTTATGAGCAAAAAGTTGTGTGAATGGTAGATTTTAAATATAACACAGAACAGTTCTTTTGTATAATTATTATGATAACTATATTATGTAAAATTAAAATTTAATAAAACACAGGTTATACATAGCAAGAGGGCCAGAGGGTCGCAACAAAATTGTACGATGATTAATTTGAAATAAAGATTTATTTATTCATTTAATATTAACATTGTTTTAAAAGTGAGAGCGTTTTGGCATGCTTCCCTGTAGAAATTGCTTGACGAACCGGTGGTAAACGGTAAAACTATGTTATGATGATTCTAAAGTGCTTCTAGAAGAAGTCTTATTGAATTAATGCTTGAATTTGAGTTTAAGGATTTTAGCCAAGGTAGATTAATCATTGGAGACGCACAAAGGCAACCTATTGTTGTGAAAATAAATCTTGAAGGGGATTGGAATTGGGGTTGGGAATTTATATGGGGAAGGCTGCTTACTCAGAAAGGTAGTTGTTAGTAATCCTTACCGGGACTAAAATATCTATTACCAATAGCCTCATAAATTATATGAGCGTATAAGTTTATAATACACTAGCCGCTTACCCTGGCTTTACTCAGGTCACCTCGATGTAATATATAGCCTTCCTAAAGGTAAAAGAGTTAATAAATTGATAGTTTGAGTTTATCTGTTACATGTAGCAATCCAAATAGTTCCTTTTTATAATATTATCTATTTTTAAATATGAAAACACTCAGATATTTTAAACAAGCTGTGCCCCGCGGTTACGCTGACGTCGTACGTGACGTTATATAGTAGTATAGTCATCCTCAACAAATGGGCTGTTTAGCACTGAAATAAATTTATACCTATAGGGTCCGATTTCTATTCCGGTTCCTGAGAAAAGCGCGTCCAAACAAATAAACAGAATGTCACCAAGTGATGTCCCTTTTTAATGTTTTCCATGCTGCACAGATCTGTGGCATGTGTCTATGTTGAAATTATAATTGAGTATTTTAATTCCTTATGTTTAACTTGTACTTTCTAAAAACTTTTTTGTAAACTTGCTGTCTGGCATGTCATTAAAATAAACATATCTTATTTCTTTCAAGCTGTTCAGCTTTATAATATTAGCAGAGTATAGTAGATGTCCGCTATGATGACGTATATTACTAACTTTTTAAATGATGTATTTATTTGTGTTCGTTTTTCCTAATTTCATTCTGCTAGTTTTTGCTTTTCCTTACCCCTTTTTCTTTGCCAACTATCACATAAAAAAATCTTCACAACAAACAACTGTCACGTTTATAATATTCGTCATCATTACCTGAGGTCTTGGTCTGGTCCAATATTTTCTTCTAGGTCTGTTAGTGTTTTGCCCGGGATCTCCAACTGCTTATAATATTATAATCATCATCATCATCAGCCTATATATGTTCCCACTACTGGGACAGGCCTCAGGCTACACCCCTACAAATACAACCCTGTATATTTCACATGACGTCGAAGTTTCGATTTTAGGACAAGCCGGTTTCCTCACCATGTTTTCCTTCTCCGTTTTGAATAGTAGTGATCTTATCCACATGCGCAGATAATTTGAAAAATCAATTTATTTCTTGCACGTTCACCTGGTCTCGAATCCTCGACTTATCGATTTAAATTCCTAGGTCCTCACCACTGAGCCACCACTGCTTTATAATAGCATTACACTAAAAATTATGCTTCTCTTTATAAAGAGATATCAATAAGACTGTATTTGCGTTTATTTAAATATTTGTCTCTTTAAGTCTCACCATACGATATGTTATAATATTTTCATATATAAATCCAGTCAGCTCGTAATTATGTGCATTGTTTTATATTGCAGTGTTTTGAAGACTCGTGCTCTGTTCTAGTAAGTGATATGGGAACCATCTCATTTAGAGAAATAATTGTAGCTTATAAGATGAACATCATAAAACGCAATAATAAGATTCAAGCTCACCACAAAAACTAAAAAGTATTTAATTTTTCGTCTTTGTTACTTTTAAATACGTCAATGGTTTCCAACCGACTGACGCGATTATTTTTGGGCTTTGACAGCCATCAATTTGTATTTCATTTCATTGCATTGATGCCAATTGGTCCCATTTTAGAATTCTGATTGGTACCTGAGGCGGCTAATTATATATGCCCATGCCATGCCATTGACCGCCTCCTTGGTACAGTGGTTAACGCGTTAGCATGGAACCGAGGGGTTTTGGGTTCGATTCCCGGTGGGGACGCACAAAACAAAATGTCTCGGTCTGGGAGGACACAGAAGGCTGATCACCTACTTGTTCATAAAGAAAATCGATCAGTGAAACAGATGTATATCATTTGCCTCATATCCAGTAGAGGACACGGGATTTAACTTTTATGCCATGCCGGGGGTTAATCTAATTTTACGCAATAAAGTATTATTCTGAAAAGCAAACAAAAATTATTTTATTCATTATAATTATTTCAGTGCATAGGAGAAAATTGCAAAGCTACGGTCAGTATTTGACGTACAATATTTTTAATATACATTAAAATATATATAAGTGCTAAAGACAAAAATATTATTATTTTATTAGACTTGAAGGGTATTAAATTAGAATTTATACATATGACTTCGCAAGCAAGCACATAACAGTAAATATAAAAAATAAATGAGTGAATTTTATTTCACTTTAATGGTCGATTGCGGCTCCATCCGTGATTCATATTATGCACCTTATAGCACTCAGGGATCCTACCTATCAAACGGTGAAATAATCTTTGAAATCGGTCCAGTAGCTTCTCAAAATTGCGCGTTCAAACAAACAATCTCCGGTATATTATTATTATAGATATACGTTTAATTTAACGTACATGTAATAACTGTTTTATAGAATTACATTTTCACCAGAGTGTAACGTGTATGAAAGTATAATGAAAGTATAACATATTATTGAGATTAAACATGACATTTTGAGCGTTTTCAAATAAATGTCGATGAGTAGATATTTTATTTACATTATATAGGCACAGAGCGGGGCTTAAATATATTTCGCATTAACCTTTAGTAAGTAAAACCTGTTTGGCATGGAATATCAATAAGTTTTAATGAGTTTTGATACCGTTGTTACAAAAACGTTTCTGGTTTATAAGGAAATCGATTTTCTCTATAGAAAGATGGTTAAAACGAATGGGATAAGCGAAAGCGTTCGTGTAGGGAAACTTATTACATATTTAAAAAGTAGTAGATGTATAATATATATTTCTATTAGTTTGTTTGAATGCGCTTATCTCAGGAACTATATGACCTATTTGAAACATTATTTCACAGTGAGTGCTAAGTTAAAAACTAGAATGATTGAAGTGCTGACTTACACTATATGATCTTGTTTCAGTGTAAAGGGTTAATGTGCGATGCTGTGGTAAGATTTTAAACAATAGAAGTTATAAAAACGTTATTTTTAAGTACATTCTCAAATGTTTACAATTATATATTTCTTTGTAAGAATTCTTATTATCCATAACTGGATAATAATTGTTAACATCCGATGAAATTTAACCCATTTGTTGAAATACATATTCTGTCATGATAAATAGGAAAATTTTGTGAGTTTGGTACGTTGCGCGAAATAATCTCTAGTTTTTAATCCGGGTCAATCCGGACGGATCCGGGACGAGTGCTTAGTTGTAAACAAGATAAATTATTGATAGTCGTTTTTAAATGTATTTTTTATTTCAGTGTGACGGTATAAGGTGTTTATCTAATGTAAGTTCTTGAATTTTATTTATAATAATGATAGATAGGTATTTTTGCACACTCTTATTAACTTCACATTTCATATTATGTTTGTATATAACCGTCTTGGACAGATTTCGTTTAAACTTCGTACACTTCTAGGGTGCACAATACAATAATTTCATGAGTTTATCTTGTTAACCTGATTAGGATTGAAGGGTGAAATAATTAAATTACGTATCATACTTCCTACTTATATTTTTTTATTTTATTTTAATATATTAAATATTTTTTGAGCTAAGGCTCACGATATATCCTACTAATCCTACTATCCAACTAATATTACAAATGCGAAAGTTTGTAAGGATGTGTGTGTGTGTTTGTTGCTCTTTCACGCAAAAACTACTGAACCGATTGCAATGAAATTTGGTACGTAGACAGCTGGACAACTGGAATAACATATAGGCAACTTTTTATCCCGATATTCATACGGGATACAGACTTACGGCGGTGAAACCGCGGGACGCAGCTAGTACTCTATATGAGAACAAGTGTGACAATGTAGTATGCGCTTTCACTAAAGCGTGTTTTTTAAATCTTTTTAAACAATATTTATAATTCTACTGCTGATAATATGGTAATATTGCTTTTTTCAGTGTACCGGTCTAGGATGCAGTTCTGAGGTGAGTGTTAATTGTTAATTAGTGTAGTTCGTATGTTGCCAGCTACGTTAATCATAAATTTTATAAAAATTCCACCAAGTAAATGGAATAAATGAAAACCACTTATTAATTCGGTCACTATTCCCCTTATTTTCTGTACTAGCTGTAACCTGCGACGTCACTTACATAGTACTCGGGTTAAAAGTAGTCTATATGCTAATCCAGACTATAAACTATAGATATGATAAGTTTTTATAGCGTGAAAGTGTAACAACCATCCATACATTATTACAAGCTTATGCGTTTATAATATTAAACGAAGGATTGAGTTTGTGTTTTGTGTTTTTTTTGTAAAAATGTTTTTTCTCCTAATGTATCTAATAATATAAATGGATTTTAGTCGTGGTATTTTTACCCCAGGGTATTTTACAATGTGGCTTTTCGTTCGATGCATACTGAACTATCCTGCGGATTACAGGATTCGCATGGGACTGGTATGGGATAGATAAGTTTTTAAGAGGGTATGGGTGTATTAGTTTGCTGTAAGGGTGGGATTCAAAGCGGCTTTCGTGATGTTTTTATGGGATCGGGGTGGGATTGTAGGATAGAGAGGAGAGCTTAGAAATGTCGTCTATGTCTATGAATGTGTATTATGTAAATAATGGTTTGGCAATAATAAATAATAATGTTTAATCTTTTACAGTGCATTGGAAACGGATGTCGAAAAGTCAATTTCTTGTGGTAGTATATGAATGTCGTTTAATTAAAATAGTTAAATACATCTAAAAAATATTTTATTTTTACTTTAAACCTTAAACAATTAATTGTTTTATTATGCTAAGGCTCACGACATATTTAATAACTTTATTTGATTTATTAAAAAAACTTTTTATAAAATCCTTTGATTCAAAATATAATAGGACCCCACACCTGTATGAGACACATAAACCGTTTCATCAAAAAATAATGCGCAAAATGATGTTTTTCAATATTATCACGAAACACGATATCATAAACAGGCAGATAAACAAAAAGGTTTACGAGTTTCTAACATACCTAATAGGGTCTCACACTCCATTGGTTGTCCCTAATAAAATATTATTTTATCAGGTCCAAGCCAAGGGCCACATATCGGAAACTCTATTTAGGAAACTTAATACGTTATTATATATCAAGGTGGATAACCGCTACTATCTAACTCTTTTGTTTTAATGAATAAATTGAACAGTATAAATTCCCCATTTAACTTGTCTTTTTATTTAAAAGTACTTTACTATGATTGTCCGACCACGCTCACACTAAAGCTCTTTTAATTATCTGACCACATTCATATAACCCCCATTCTTTATTATATTGTCATTCACCTCCTGATGTTTTTAATTGTCTCAGTCTGTAACAGATTCAAAAAAACCTTAGCGTATAATTTGTGAACGCCCATGGGAGGTGATAATTGTTTAGCATCAAGTAAACCACCTTTATTAAGTGGGGAAATGTTGCATAAGTACCGAGGGAAGGAGCCGTGGGTTATGCCAGATTCCGTCTGACGTGATGTTTCTTCTAGCCGCAGATCTCAGGCCGCGTCACTACACCCTTCAATGTATCACTACCTGTAAAATACAGAAATAGAATATTAATTAACAAAACTCTTTGTAAATAGGAACGTCGGTTAAGAAGGCTTCATGTCTTAAGGTTATGTGTTATTCATGTGATAAAATTACTTTTCATAACGCACCCAAGAATATTATTGAATAAATATTTATGCATACGTACTTATACTTAATAGCTTTTATAGGAGGCAAATATCAGTATAACACAGAAACAGATAAAGAAGTTAAAGAATACTAGTCAATGTCTTTTCAAATTAAAAATTATCAAGACACGACCTCGTTATGTGAACTCGAACCAGGCTATAAACCATCGAATAACTTTCTAGACTTAAACGCGTAACTGCGCCATAAAAGAGATGTAACTGCCAAAGTAAATTCCAATTATTGGCAAGACAAAGCATAAACAAAAGGCGTAAACTAGTTGTGTCGCGAGGACGAACCCACGGGCGACAACAAGTATTTTCTGTAGCTTATAATATAGTCTGTTTACCTGCTATTCTGGTTAAAATCCGTTCTGTGGGTTAAGCTCAAACTCAAACATTTATTTATTCAATTAGACTTCTTATAGAAGCACTTTCGAATCGTCATTTTATACAGTTTTAACATTTACCACTGAATTTTAAACGCGATTTATTCATTATATTATTAACCCGACGTTTCGAACACTTTACAGCGAGCGTGGTCACGGGGAGACTGAGATGTTATATGTCTTGAAGGTCATACAAAAATTGTTGTTCGTGAACTACCTCCACCTATTTCTCCGCAGTTGGTATGTGGAGTATTTTTCTTGATGTTGGCAGTTTTGGCTGATAGTGTCTTCTGGTATTTTGGTATGTCTGACTGTAAAGTGTAATATCTGTAACTCATACCTAAAAGCACGATAGTTATATATAGACAACACTTAATCTAATTATCTAGTCTACAGATGATGTATTTAAGATCCAGCCTAGCCTTTCATTAGGCCCTCACAAAGAAGCCACAGGAAACTTCCCCTTCATTGCTATATATACCTGATTACTCAGAATTAATTAATAGACCATTGTTTGTATCGCGAGCCCATAAAATAATTGAATATTAATTGGTATTTGAATCGTAACATGTATTAAACCGATACTATCTAACGGTGATTTGATGAATCCAAAGTAATTTCTAGAAATCTAGTCGTAGTTATGTATAATTTAGAAATATTTTAGTGCGAGTACTTACTATCTATCAATGAGTCTCTTTGATTTACTTCTTTATGTCCATAAAAACGAAATATCTACACTAATATCATAAAGAGGAATAATTAACAAACAACCAAAAAATTGTTTGTATGTTATGGATAAACACAATAACTACAGGACCGATTCCAAAAATTCTTTCATTAGTAAGCTGTAACTTCACTCAGTGCTATAGGCTATATATGTACCACGAGCGAAGCCGAGGTGAACAACTAGTCAGAAATATCTACCTAGCTTATTTTATTTTACTGGTTTATGTCTAAAACACTAAATATCGGAAATATACATATGCAAGAAATACGCATCAGCATTTGAAGCCCGTCTAATTTGAAGACTGTGAGTCAACTAAAAGCTCGCTCCCATAAACACCCAATGCATTATTTATTTGCGAAGTTCTCTAGTACAGTTCCACTGCCTTCGGTAACTACTTTTACACAGTTTATGTACGAATTTCGTCGAAAAATTTACATTTGGTTTGAGTGGTTGTATGATAAAATGACTGCGAATTTATGGGGATACGAATTTGTTTAATAAACGTTGGTGTTATGTTATCGTATTAATATTATAAACTTTGTAAGTATGGATAGATGTTTGTTAATCTTTCACACGAAAACAGTTTATCGTATCTGTATGAAAACTGATACAGAGATAGATTGTAGTCTGGATTAGCACATTGGCTACTTTTCACCCGCGTACCGCCCGAGTGACGTCGCGAGATACAGCTAGTTTATTTATAAACTCTTTATTACAATGCACAGATATACACAAGAAAAAAAGCACTTTCATAAAAGCTTTCATCGTACAACTGGCGGCTTTATCGCTTTGAAGCGATTTCTCGAAAAATAAATCTTAAACTAACGTTATTATATATCCGCTTTGATGCAGCATTAATTAAATATTATTTTCTATTAAGTATTGTTACGTCGAAGGAGTTTTGGGAGCATGTGGCGTAGGTTATTTTTTTTTTCTGGTATTGATATTTATACATATTTTATTTACTTGTACAAACAATGGATACATTTTTGCCTCATATTAATGTTAATTGCACATGTAGCGTGGCTTGAACTGCTAATGTATATAATAAATTTCCATTTCTTTGTAAGACTTAAAGTGAATTGTATAAATGGTTATAAAACCTCAAATTCTCCTCTCGGGAATCATTATTCAACTGTACACGTAGCAAATAACATGTGAGCATCTCTTTTTAAGAAATATTGCAAGTTAGTATCGAGTTTCTGAGCTGCTTTCACATGATTTTTTACAAACCTCTATTACACTAAATAAGTGATAGAATTTGTGTCACGTGCGGTTTAAAACGCTGGCATTCTAGGTATAATTTCATAAAAGTAATTTATCAAGGAGGAGCTTCAGGCTGTCGAATGCTATATTATAACGTGTCTTTCAGCTTAGACCGGATGACTCCGCATGAATTTATAATATCACAAATACCTACTCCTTGAAGTAAAGAAAATTAATAGGAACTTCTTTCCAGTTTTGGTGTAATATATTTAAGGTAATTAATTAAGCAGTTGTCAACTGGCTTTGGTATTATTAATACGTGTTCCCTGTACATTACAGAAGTTATTGTGTTAGTGTATGCGCCATTAAGCCGTCAATTTGACGTCAAAGCACTTTTAAAGTACTTATCTTCATCTCACAGCACAAAAGCGAGTGATGGTAATTCGATTAACACGAGAGGACACAAAACTCATTTCTATCAGTAAAGGCATTACTAAGTTCCACAGAGTTTGCTAACAAATGTAATTTTATTTGAGATCTACGCCCTTATTGCTATTTTATTACCCAAACCTTACCTAACTCGATCTCATAAATGGTTATGATATGGACCTTGTTAGGTCTTGTTTGCTGAAACTAGGTCCTAATATAACCTCATAGTTAAAAGGTAAATCTGAAACACTACACAACTTGTCTTGTTTATTTAGAAAACTCTGTTAGTAACACTACTTATATAGTATGTAGTATGTTATCTATGGTAATTGTGTAGTAATTATGTAGTATGTTATCTATGGTAGTATTATGTTATCTGTGGTAACACATACGGAATAAACTCTCTGTGTATCTAATCCACTTTCACACGGAACAAATTCTATTGTCAATGTTAAGTGTCTTATTGGTGCGAAAGAGTAAGTCACTAAGTTGCATACAAAATTAAGCCAAATGGATTTAATATTGAATTACGTCAGATAGACGGCACTTGTATAAAATTCTACGTGTTAACTTTTAAATGTGTTTCCATGTATCGCATCAGTATGGACCTCTTCTTCACTCCTTAATTTTTATCTACAAGATATGATCTTTACAGTGTAAGAAACTGCATCATAATCAGCTCATAAAAAATCTTTTTGTTACATTAATAATGTATTAACTAGTATGAATGGAATAATATTATGAGATGTATCGTTTCAAGTGAATTACGGCTTAATAAATCTCTTGTCTAAATTACCCGTTATTTAATTTACAGGTTTCGACTCTCTAATAATAGCTTAGTATTTGTAGGTACTCTTTTCAAAAAGCCTTATACGTTAGCATTTATACCACGGCGGTAAAGTCGAGTGACTGTTATTTTTAACTTAATGATTTATAAAAATGTAACTAATAAAAATTTAAGTAAACTGTAAACTTTTGTCTGTTAAGCAAGATGTTATGTATTAACTTGTTGAGTTTCTTTTTTTTTTTTTATGTCATAGCTGGCAACTGAGCTGGTGGTTCGCCTGATGGTAAGCGATCACCGCCCATGAACATTCGCAAAGGTAGGGCCTCTGCGAATGCGCTGCCCGCTTTTTTGGGGAAAGGGAAAAGGAATGGATTAACGACTGGAAAGAAGGAATGGACTGGAATGGGTGAGGAAAAGGAAACGGGCCTCCGGCTCCCCCACTCACGGTACGAAACACAGTGGCATGCCACTATTTCACGCCGGTTTTCTGTGGGGGTGTGGTACTTCCCCGGTGCGAGCTGGCCCAATTCGTGCCGAAGCGTGCTCGACTCCCACAATAAATTTCTTTTACAATTAAATAAGATTCTTTTAAATCAGTTCAGTTGATCAAATAAAACATTTAATGTATGAAATTCCAATAGAAGTTGATTCAATAACCAACAATCACGGGCTAAATACAATACAGATTACACAAATATATTGTATGCAAGTAACATCTTTTTGTTATCTGTAATTTCTGCTCATTATAAATATAGGTATTACTAATAATACCTAAGTGCCTCAATGCCTCAAAACATTTTCGTCATTCTTAATACAAATATAACATAACGTATTGAATGGGAATACATTATTTGATTATATACCGCAAAGACACAAAAGCTTAATTAATGTCTTTTGCGTGAAGTTAATAACCATTTCCTCTTCATCTGCAGATAATATAAGAAATATTAAAAATAGAATGAAACTTTGAATTTTATCAAAAAACCTGATTTTTATTCTGTCATCTATTTTTCATATGCTAACTTTAATATGAACGTATTATTTATTCAATAAAAGTAATTACATATAGCTTTTTTACTTATAGTAATACAACAACAGCTTTAATGTTTTTGGTAGTCGAGCACGCTTCTACAATATAAATATAAGAGATAAGCAATTGATTTTTACATAAAGAGGGACATACACACACTCTTCTCTTTAGTATTTCAACCAATTTCTTTAAGTGCGATGAATTATAAAGAAATTTTCTTTTTCCCTTAAATTTATATAACGTTTGGTTGCTTTTCGCTCGTATGCACTTTAAGTTATCCCGTGACAGCATTTCCTGATACAAATTTCCGCCCTATATTTCAGCCTTTTAAGTTTTTGCTTTGTAGTAGGGGAGCCCGAGATGCTAAATGTGTATTTAACTCAAGCGTTTCAGAAACCTATTGGAATTCGCAGATTATACGATAGCAAGAAAAAAAGTCCTATAGTGTTTTCAATTTTAGCGGTGGAAAAAGGTTTTGACATTTTTTTTAATTGTAAAAGAAAAATGAGGCTGTGGAAATACTCAAGCCCGTTAGATTTTGATATTTTGAATACTCTGGCATATCACTGAAATAAAATATAAGTTATTCTTACGATTTATGTGGTAATTTCGTGGCTACAAATAAAAGGTAAAATATAAAAATATATGACTCGAGCGCGTCAGATAAAGATATTACGGGCCATTTACAACATAAAAAATCCATATTTCGCTAATCTGACAATTTGAGCGTAACCTTAAAGAATTATCGATATTTTTTAATTTCCTGCGGCTCCTGCGAGCACACCCACCAGTATTAACTGCTCATACTTTCTGGAGGTACTTAGTAATAGGTAAGGTACGTTCCCTTATAATAATCTAACGCGCTCGAGTAAATCCCAAAATCCCCTCTTGGGCTCCCCTACCATTGACGATCGAAATATTCTATAACGCAATAGGAATATCCGGTATTCTTATATTTTTTCATGCCATGAACGAGTAACTGAGCTGGTGGTTCGCCTGATGGTAAACGATCACCACTGCCCATAAACATTCGCAGAGGTACATTCATAGTGCATGGAGGTATATTCTGCAAATGTGCTGCTCGCTTTTGAGGAAGGGATAAGGAAATGTTTTACTGCTGGGAAGAAGGAATCGATGGAAGAGTGAGAAAAAAGAAATGGATCGGGTTTATTTCTTTTTTCTTTCGCTAGCATTAAGAATATGAAATGAAATATCATTAAAATATCATGACAGAAAAAACAAAAGGTCAGCATTCAGGTTTATTTGTTTTAATAATAAATATTCTTGTTTTGGTTAAATCCCTAATTTTCTGATTTTAAAAGTACCGACCATTGAGATTTGATATAAAATATAACATCAAACATAAAATTACATTATGTACGCTCACGTTTCCAGTTCAAAACGCTCAAATGAAAATAATAAGACGTGCAGACTTATTTGTTTTTATACACATAGCAGTTACGAGCTCATAATCAAATCAAAATATGATTTGCAGTAAAATCTATGGTTGCGTTTGTGTTTTATTACAAATAAAAAACGTAACTTCTGGAGTGAAATTCTTGGATTTTATAAACTCGTTTTCGAATAAAATTAGAAACCACGTCTTACACAAACGCTATATAAACACTTATATATCTATTGGGTTCTCTTTTCAATCATTCGAATCGATGTATATGACATTTATCATCCTAGATACCTTATACAACCTTGGCGAAGTAGACGAACTTTATTGTTGCAAAAACAAACCCGAATGTAGTTGCTAATAGAGGTGGAATTTGCTGTGTTGTAAAATTTCGCATAAATGCTTTTGGCTTCAAGTGGCATAATTTCGTCAATTGTTCTGGCATTATCATTGTGTTCGACAAAGCTATCGTGTGACAAAAATTGGGCTAACGGCCTCTTTTGTTAGCGCAACCTAATTACACTGAATTTGTCGTTATAAAGGAATAAATGGTTATCTTTTCAAATGAGGCAAATTGGGCTTGTAAACAAATTGGAAAGCGGTTGGTGCGAAATTCACTTAATGTTTACGTGGTATATTCAGGTGGTATATGTATTAGAAATTCGTTTCTTTTTGACCGAGTTTTTTTTTATTTAATTGGTATGTAACCTATTCCGTTAATCTCGATTTTGACTGACTTTAAGCTGACAGATTTTTACTCTCGGTCAATATGGATAAAACCGGGATAAACGTTTGGTGTGTAATATTTTTAAAAATAAAATATTGACCTTTCTTTTCAAGAGTGGTAAATGGTGGATCTATCAAAATGAAAAATAACAAAATCTACGTAGGTATTAAAAAAAGTTATAGATAAAGCTAAGTTTTCACTGGCATGCATCTTCGACTTTTTATAAATAATTTGTTTATAGCTCCCAGTTACGATCGTCAGATCGTCTGAAGCTATTTGTGTGGTTTTGTATATGATTGGCTTTTTGTGTCCCCGGCACACTTAGATACATATTATGAATTCGTCCGAAGAAAATATTTCATTGTACAATAACATTACTTTTAGTTTCAATTAATATTTTTCCAATTTTTTCTTGGTCCAAATTCTCCGTGCGCACTTCTTTAATGAAATTACATATTGTCTAGCATCCGCTTGAAAGTTTTAAGATAGACGCTTGCATTTTTCGCCCATGATACCAATTCGTCGTCCACGTTAGACCGACGGCCGTTGTACTCGCTGCTTCTATATCTGTTCCCTAAAGATAAATTATTATTTTTTTTATTTCATTTGAAGCTGGGGGCATCATAATATAATACTGCCATAACATAATACTGGTACTGGTCTTGTAGGTACAATGTTATAGCAACTATTTGTGCTTCTTGTACCTAGAAACATAAATATAGATTCAATGGTACGTTAGCAATGGCTCAGTTAAAAAACTGCTTAACCGATTTTGATAATTCTTTCCCAACACAAAGTTATGTTATTCATGATATTTATTGGTATTTTTTTTAATAATTTTCGTTTTGATAAAATAATTTAGTAGGTAGGTAGACAGTTACGTTGTCGCGCAGGTCTTCTCAACTGCTGCTGAAACTGTTGCGAGGCGCGTCTCCAGATGCGATGCAGGTCCTCAGCCACTGGTGACGTGGACAACTGCTGCGCTAGCGCTTGGATATCATCCACGTTTGCAGTTAACAAAATGTACGATTGGCTCACGTTGAAGAAAATAAGGAGTGCTGAAATGCACAGTTAAATAATGAAATTGAAATAATATATGAGTTATGATTTTTTTGACATTTAACAAAATAATTCAAATAATAATACCTACTTGCAATTATCAGAGTACTAATCATTCTTCAATTACAAATTCTCTATTTATGAACAAATTTGGTTTTCTCGTAGCTCGTAAATTAATAAAAATAGTGAGCGTAAAATTAGGTAGTCGTGTGACTACACTACTGCGTGGTCATAGATAAACTACCTATTTAACTAAAAGCGTTTTAGTGTACCCAGCACAATCAAGTACTTTAATCAGGATACATCTATCAACTACCGATTTCCTTAAAAGGATTTTTGAGACATTTCAGAGCCTTTATCAAATGTGATTAATTGACCTACCGCTTATACTACCGCAGAGTATAATAATATGGCTTGGTGCTTTTAAATTTTATTAAACGATATATCCGATAACCGGTTATCGTAGTGGTCGTAAAAATTGTGAGCGAAAACTATTACACAATTTTATATGAACATTACCTACTTTCAACATAGTTCTTGGGCTCTTGCCTTATGAAAAAAAAAGAAAACTATCTGTAGCAATCTATTTGCAGAGACGTAAAACTATTACATCAAAGAAAACTTTGCTCCTAACGACTTTTTTCTTGAATTCTTTCTTGCTAAAATCAAAATATAATGACATGATGTACATTACTTGTAATGCATACTTGCATTCTTTTGTGACGAACGGCTACATATCCAGGAGGCATCTCAGAACCACCTACTCTTTGGCAAGAACTAACTTCAAAGAGTAGTATAATAATACGGGACTAACTTGCCCGCCAGAGCACCATCAACTCAAACTGTTCGGCTTATTAAAGCTGTTCACGATAAAACGGATATCTTTTGAGTGATGTTGCAAGGGTTTGGATGCATATAAGAAAGTCGCATTAGGTTGTAACCTGTAATGGCATGTGATTTGGATTAATAAATAAATAAATACATAATATATTACCATTATTATTAGTTAAATAAAGTTTTAGTTGTAAGTTTTTTCTTGTTAAGTCGCAACTGTAATGGCATGCGATTTTGATAAATAAATAAAAAAAAAAATAAATACTGAGTTTCAGTATGAAAGTATTTATGGCAATGTGTGTTAGATAGAATAAATTTATTGTTTAAGTTGACAATGGCAGAGTCATTGCTCCTTGCCGTAACGAAGAAAAAATATCTGACGCTAAATGGCGAGTGCTGTCTGATGACAGTGACATTGGCAGTAATAAATCGAAATTTTATGGATTTGTTGTGGATGTAAAATAAATATTTTGATAATTTGCAACTCATCTCCTGTAACATAGCCCCGACTTCCAAAACTTGTGACTACCATGGAAGCAAACCTGGAACACGAGGATTTGTTGATAAAACTGCGATCTAAACTAAATGATGGCAAAATCAAACTTTGGGAGTCGCCGTATACTTCGGTTGAAGGAGAAATTTCACAAAGCTTTCAGGTCTGTATCCTTGTTACTATTGTTTTAAACGGACAGGTTGTTAATTTCAATTGAAAACTACATAATAAGATAAACTATTGCTATTAAAAGTTCTTTACTCTAATTGCAAAATGTTATTTACGTATCAAATTTAGGAGTTATCAAGCAAACTAGCATCTGAACTATCATTGGACGAGAGTATCGTCCGAGGAGGGCTCTTAGAGTTACAACAACACTCAGTAGAGAGGTCTAAAGCTAATGAGGAGTACAAGGAAACCGGTTGTGCTACCCTGAGGATAAAAGCAACTGGGAAGGGCGATAAAGGCATCATTAAAGTGATGAAGAAGCTCAATGTGATGGGTTCAGAGCTGGTTGAAACTGTCGCTGCAATTCTGGGCATTGAACCTGCCAGGTCAGTTTTTGTTTCATCCAAGCAGCATGCCCTTAAACTAAAAACAATTACTGATGCCACTCAATAATAAGTTTTGAAATTGCCATTGAATTTATCTAAAACACTTAACAAAACATTTATTTTTTCTTTTTATAACATTTGAACATTATTTACTTTTGTGCGAACTAACTAAACAAAGTTTTTGCAGTCTCTATAAGGAAAAGTAATACTAATATGTTTCAAACTTTAATACAACACAATTTTTAAATTTTCGTTAAATTAAACAATTATTTTCAGTTGTTCAATTTTAGCATTGACTTCATCATTATTATGATCAGAATCAATACTTTATTTTGAAAATAACAAAGCACTTGCATTACAGACTAAAATTAATATTCAACGGCAAGCTGATCAAGCCAGACCTACGTTTAGAAGAGCAGGGAGTCAAGAATGGGATACAATTGATGGCATTGATGATGACAGGTATGTATGTGTGATGATAGGGTACGCATAATAATCTAATTGAATATGTTGTAATATTGAATTGAATTTGAATCTTCAATTCAAATTCAATTCAATTAGAGTAAAATCTTAAGTTACTCATCATATTAATTTTTTTTATTTGTTTGTGGAAGAATTTTGAAAATTGACAATTATTAATTAATTTATACACTTATTCTCCTGTTTACTAAATAAATATGAAAACTTTAATTAATTATTTATACAAAAAGCTTCACTCCCTTCAAATCATTAGAACTAGACCAAATTGTAATGGGACAACATGGAAGGCGCCAGCTTTCAAATAAGAAAAAAATAATCTTAAATTTAATGCACCAAATCTAAAGTTCTGAAAAAAAAATACATTCAAATTGAGAACTTGAGACAAAGAGTTATTATAATTTACAGACAATTTATACAGAATTATCTGTGGGATAGCTGAGGAACCATAAAATATGTTGTATTATACAATGTATCATACAGTATTTTTCACTTTTTCTCTTGTTCTCAAAAAAATCTTGTTGCAAATTACAGAAACCCCCGAAGAAGCAAAGAAAGAAGATGATATGTACATGCAGGTGAAGGGTACTTTAGAAGATGCCACTCTCCTATCTGAGTGTATGGATGACCTTATCGAAGAGGATGAATATATGAATGTAAGTAATGCAAATATTAAGTGGATTTTAAATCCCTGGTGACTTATACTGAAGTGTTAGAATCATACAGGAGGCACCAGATTTCAAACAATAAAAAATTTCAAACAAATTATCATATAGTCCAAGCTTTGCTGCTTCAACTGCTACTTAAGTGGCTCTTCCCATAGGAATAATATATTTTACTTGAGTAAAAAGTTTCCTATGTGGCTCTCTAGCCTCCTTACCAACTTTGAAAGACACCATCAAACAAACACACTGCTCCATTTTTTTTTTTATGTTTGATTTTTCCTACAAAAAAATGTCATGTCCTAATGGTCAGCGAGTAGGCAAAACTCAACAAATATTTTATTATTTATTTTAATAATTTTTGTTTCTTTTAACAGTTAGAAGATCAAACCGGAAAATCAATAGATCTACCAAAGTCAGAAAGGAGATCCCTCTTTGTGGGGCTGGCCCTGCACGAGAGAGGGCGCACTTGTATCAAGAAACGGGACTACTCTCTGGCACTAGTGTTGCTGTTGGAAGCTGATAGACAGTTATGGTAATTTTTTTCCTATATGAATATATGCTTGTAAGAAATTTTCTTACAAAATAAATTTGGCAGCATTATAGCTTTGCTTGGCGAATCTCATTCTATAACTGTAAAAAACTTATTCTATCACTAGATTATAGTTATAATTTTTTTTATGCATATGTTTTGGTTTCAGCGAGTGCAGAGCGCAGATTCTTAACACCGTAGACAATTATGCAGTTCTCCAGCTGGACATAGCCTGGTGCTACCTCTGCCTACAGAGCTTGCAAGCAGCCAACGATGCTGCAGAACGGTTGGCCAAAGCTGAGGTGTCCTTCAAGGTCACATACGGAGAGGACCATCGCAGACTTATAGAGCTCAAGGGAACTGATGGTGAGATATTTGTCCTGGCCTTCGTCTGATGATGATCTTGTAGGTTAATAATGGTTACTTTTTTTGAAGTGTCAAGCAAGTATAAGATTTATGCTGAAGTTTATGCATTGATGTAACTTTTAAAGGAAATTTCCTCGGTTTAATAATATTTTTCTAAAAGCGAACGAGCGTGTCCTGTTCATGCGGCTTTACCTACTACAAGGCATTGTGGCGTATCACCAGAACAAGAGGGCTCGGGCTGCTGAACTGCTCCTCAAAGCAGAGAAGGAATTGTGCGACTTGCGAGTGAGTATTTTTATGATAAAACTCAAAACATATGTTAGAAATCTCATTGAAGCGTAACTGTCCTTCGAGCCGGATCTGAAAATCTATATTTATTTTGTATTAGCACTAGAGTGTAATGTTATTCTTTGTTCATCAGGTGGACGATGCGTCGGTGCAGACGCTGATGGAGCTGGGGTGGTCGCGCGGCCAAGCGTGCAGCGCGCTGCGGGCCTGCGCCGGCGACCTGCCGCGTGCGCAGGCGCACCTCGACGAGGCGCGCGCGCAGCGGGACCGCGCGCGGATCGCGCACCGCGAGGAGAGGTGCGCACACACCTACACTTACACACTTTAAACACACATGTGAGGGCAATACATAAACACACCACCACGTTTAGTTAACAATACAGTTATAGACACGAGAAGCAGAAAGATGCAATATAAATAAATATAACGATAAGATGTTTTAGTTGTTTAATTAATATGCATGTTGTGTTTACCTTTTAAAGGTGTGCATTTAGCTCTTAATTTTTTTTGTATTTACTTGATATAATTTCTTTAATGTAATACCTGTTGGTGAACCTTAAATAAATAAATAAATAAATAAATAACGATGTGTATCTGGCGGGTGCGGGCGTGCGGCGCAGGGAGCAGCGGCGGCTGGGCGCGTGCGCGGACGGGCGGCCGGTGAGCAAGCGGCTGGTGGACAGCCTGCAGGCGATGGGCTTCCCGCGCGCGCGCGCGCTGCTGGCGCTGCGCCGCGCCAACAACTGCGTGGCCGACGCCGTGCGCATCATACACGAGCAGCCCGACCTCGTGAGCGCCATTCCCTTACTTGCCAGTTCGAAGGACCAATGAGAGAGCACTGCTATATTTGTCAATGTGGAACGAATCGCCTACATTTTTAACGCCCGCGTCCGAGCGCACATGCCTACGCCCGAGGAATTCGCGGGTGGCTAGCACTGCAGACGCTGACTCATTGCGTTTTTAACCTCGTGGCATTTAAAAAGTACTGATTAAATATGCAATAAAAATGCTGCCTTGCTCACTTTGATACTAATTTTAGCGTACAATGCTGAAATGTGCAATAAAGCTCGTAGACACGCTAAGGACTAGCAGCTACTCCCTTATAAGATATAATGACTAATAAATCCTAGGAGGATCTGTTGATCTGTTGATATTATTTCTCGAAATCAAACATGCTATTATGAATATTATTATTCTAATTCATTCATAGGTATTAAACAATATTGCTTATCTTCACAATCCTGGGAAGGGACTATTTTTAAATACCATTATTTATATTTTTTTCCAGTTGGATGATAGTGACTTGTCTGATGATGCTACGCCTTCCGCTGAGTCGCTGCAGATTGACCAGTCGTTGGTGGATGAGGTATCATAAATTTAATATCTCCTTCGAAATTTCCTATTCTATTTCATTTCTAACATAATTGCATTAAAATGTATATTCTGTGAATTTGTCTATATCTACTATATAAAAATAAGTCGGGTTTTCCTTCCTGACGCTATAACTCCAGAACGCACGAACCGATTTCCATGGTTTTGCATTCGTTGGAAAGGTCTCGAGCTCCGTGAGGTTTATAGCAAAGAACATTCAGGAAAAATTTCAACAGAAAAGTGTGAAAATCATTTTTCACATACAGCCATCTGGTGGCGAAACGGAGTTCGCCGGGTTTGCTAGTATTTAATATAAAGATTGAACTACAAAGATTATTTCCACACGATTTCTTTAATTGACTTATTTGTCAAGTGTGTTCCAGTTACGTGTGTAATACAAGATGGTTCCACCTATTTATCTATTGATTTATTTACCAGTTATTACACCTATAGTCTAATATACAGGGTATATTAGACTATAAGTGTAAATAACTGGTATATTAGATATACCCTGTATATTACACTATAAGTGTAAGTAGTAGGATAACAGCTCAAATTTTACATAGATTCTAGCACCGATCTTTTAATATATCGTGCGTAACATTCCAGCGCCATTCTTTTGATATATCATATGTAATATTTCAGCCAAAATTTTATATTTTGTCTGTAACATTCCGGCTTCAATTTTATATGTACACAACGCCTGGCACAAGTTGAACTAGATCCTAATGGTGGTACCGTAGGTCTCACTGTTGTATAGCTTAATTCATTGTTTTTTTTTTTTGTGTACACTAATTAATTTTTTCTTGTATTTCATAAATGCAACCGTTTGTTCGGCTTTTCTTTCTTTCTCTCTCTCCACCGAGCGTGCGTAACGTTCCAGCTCCAGTCGATGGGCTACACGCTGGAGCAGGCGCTGGGCGCGCTGCGGGCGACCGGCAACGACGCGCGCGCCGCGCTCGACCTGCTGCTGCCCGCCACCCCCGCAGCTGCAGCTGCAGCCGCCGCAGCCGCAGCCGCAGCCGGCGCTTGTGATGCGGACGGTACGTATGCACGGTACACACGGTACGGTACAGTACAGACACGCACTCGGAAGTGACAACTCGCTGTGGCATGGGGAACCGCTTCGTTACGTAACGCATTACGGCGACAGTTTCGCTGGCAAGACTTTCTCTCGCGCACACGGTTGGATTAGTTTATCGCTTCTTCTGTTAACTATTTATATACCGCACTATAAACAATTTAAATACTCTATACGGAGAAGAGTCGATTACTTACGGATAGGCAAAAACGCGGTTTCGAATCCCGCCTCGTGATCGAATCTTTTATATTCTTTCAAAATTTCTCAGACAACTTATATATTGATATTAGCCAAATTTGGAAAATTTATGTTTTTTTCAGATTCACAAGTAATATATTTTAAAATCTATAAAAAATTCTAACTCGACGAAAAATTCGACAGAAGGTTCTTAATACTTAATATTATTTATATTTTTGTTGTCAGCTTTTATTGTGCAATAATTACATATTTCAGTTGAAGCCTCAAACCCTTCCACCAGCGCCGGGATAAACCGCAAGAGGCAGAAGAAAGAAGAGAGGTTAAGGAAGTGAGTTTTTTTAACATGTATAGTAACGGTCTTATTCATAAAAATAGACTTTTAAAAGTTTTGAACATATTTTAGTTAAAGTGTTCTTTAAGCACATATGACGTTTGAGTAAATTGTTTATTCATTAACGTTTCATAAAAGTTCTAGTAATTAAATTGTCCCTAAAATTTGAATTTTGAATACAATTTCGAACAATATTCCACAGAAAGAAAGCCCGCGACATGGCGGTGCGTCGCCTCCGCCAGAACATCCACCAGGAGGAGGACGACTACCTCACTAGCACGCTCTCGGAGGAGGAGCACTATCTGGTGCAGTATAAGTCTCTGCTGTAAACCGATTTTGGTACGTTTTGCTATATGAAAATATTGGGGGGAAGGAGGAGGGAGGTATATATCGATAAAGACCTCCTTTGAAAGGGAAAGATCTTAGCGAATTGGGGGAGGTTAATTGAAAACGTAAATTATGAATTTATTTAGTCAGCATAATTGTACGGTATACAAAAAAAAAATAATGTCATAAATTTTATGCAAAAATTACAAACACGTAGGTTACTTCTTACACTCATAGTTATTTTGCCAACGGTACTAAATATGTCTACCCTCCATGTTACCGAGTTTAATATTTACATTTGCCACATTGGATACTACTTATGTGAACGGGTTAAAGTCGAAAATTGTCTGTGCAATGTGCAATAGAATAAATGATTCTTTTATCATAACATAGTAATTTTAAGACTACATATTCAATTAACTTATTTACAATCTTGATGTCCTAGGTGTAAGATCTTTTGTAGGTTTAAGCATGGTCACTTATATGCCCTAAAATCGACCAGTGATGTGGATCAATGTCCCTTGCCCCGCTAGGGGGCTTTAAATGTGTTGTTGTTTACAAAATGTGTAGTTTTTAAATTAAATGAATACCGTAAAAAGTATTAAGATAAATGCACGATTTCACAATAAGAGTTAAATTTTTAGGTTTTTTCATATCTCTCGAAGCTTTCAACTCTTCACTGTCGTCTACTGAACTAAACTTGAATGAAAGCCGCAAAATAAAATTTTGGTATCTTTCTTGCTACTAATATAAATAAATTTCAATTCAAATGTGACGGTCCACGAAATAATCCAAGTTTAATTTACACAGTAATCCATAACGCTACTTTAAGTTAAAATTTAATATAAATTTATACGGACAATACATAATTTCGTAGTGTTATTTGCATCTAAGTGCTGCACGTAGCACTTGCTGCGTTTTATTTTAGTGTAAGATGGTTTAACCATGTAACAGATCTTGGTCTAACTAACGTAATTAGTTTTATCACAATCGAAAACGATATACAAACGTTTGCGGGACAAACATATATATTGTTTTGTGTGTAGGATAGTATAAATCGCTGTAGCTCAATGTTCGAAGTGTTGACTACATTTGTAGTGGGTTTGAGACTGAAAATATGGACTTCGAAAATTGCAAAGAATTTAATTATATACTAGCTGCACACCTCGGCACCGCCCGGGTAGTAATTTATCATATTTGAAATAATATAAACTGTCTTTTAAGTTGGATCAAACTGCACATGGTGTGCATATATGCATTAAATCGGTTGGGTAGTTTAGTCCATCACGGACGAGCAACGTGACATGTAACTTATATATATATTAAGATAAGATGTGTTTCTATACCATTCATATCTCGTTAGATGTTAATATATATTGTTTACAATAATAAATTGGAGCCTCGGTTCAGTGCTTAATGTATTAGGTGAACAGACGAGTGGTTCTGGTTTTAATCCTTGGTGAGAACTTGGTACGACCAATTTTCTCAATGAAAGAAGTAAGAAGTAAATTGCATCATTTCGTTTTTCCACAAAGGACACGGGGTTTCAATGTTTTTATTGGGAAATTTCAGTTCCGAGAATTCGGAATGAAGAATATTTTATTTTTATTTAAATAATATATACATACTTACACAAACTGTGTAATTAGATTAATAGATTTACGAATATAAAGATAATATAATATTTATAGAAATATGTGTGTACACTTTATGGGGATATATCCTGCAGTTGGGGCAATTGTAAATTATGGTTAAGGTCTTTTTAACGTGAACAGTCAGCTAAATACTACTGTCTTCTTAAATTGTTCTAATTCTGTTAAAAAACCTAGATCTTACGATAAGTAAAGGATGGAATATATTTCACAACAACAAACATCTTCAATCCATCCAAATTTCTTCGAATTTATGTAATAAATTCGTATATATGTAGAATATATGAGTATGGTGAAATCGGGTATAAGCAATTTTTAATCCTACTTCAGATTATGATACAAGCAAAACTTGTTATTACCCAAAATCTATGAGCATTGTAGCTATTAGCTATGAAATAATCACCACCTAGCCTCAAAGCGCATTATATGTAATAGTTTTGCGCCCGCGGTTTCGTCTACATAGCCAAAGGAAATTACCATTAGGATGCATGAGAAAAAGCATATGCCACTCTCTAGCCTCCAATCTATCTCCAAACATAAAAATCATATCATAAAATCTCTCAATTTCAACGTGAGGGAAAGACAAACAGAGTTTAGCATTTATAATAGTAGTATAAGATTCATAAATTCAGTCCATATACGGTATAAACTAATTTATGAAGTATAAGGTAGTAAGGTGTCTATTTAAAATACTTTTAGTATATAATACTTTCTGTTCTTCCTCTTATACAGGTTTAGAAATGACTAGACTGTGTTTAATTTTAATAAAAAATATATTTATCAGTATATAATATACTTTCAAGTCATTATACTTAATGTTAGTACTAAGATTTTATATTTTGTATTATATAAACCGCGCCAATAAAGATGGCAATTCGTTTCGATGCAACTTTTAAACTCTTCCTTTATTGGCGCGAGTATCTAAAATTAATGTCAGTGTTTTCGAATTATGTACCTTTGATGGTTATATTGTATTTCTACAATACTAAATTAAGAAATTATATATAGGAGTAAAATATGGGCTTGCACTAAATATTATTCGGTATACCTTTTTGTCATGTCATCTTGTATTTACTTCCTTGGAATATTGCTGTTGATAGAACTAAAATATTTTCTTTTTCATGTAAACAATAAAAAAAAAAAACATACAAAACAGCAATTTATCAAATTTGACACACCTATTGCATAATTTTTGTTATAAAAGTTTTGCAGTGTACATTATGCGAGCCCGCTGTCAAACATATTAGATATACTTAAATTATGATAAACGTGATAAATGTCTATCTACTCTTACAATTATAACACTATTATTATTGTATGTGTGTAAAATTGGTAAAAAGTAAAAAAAAAAAACAAACATGTTAAACATAATTCGCATATACCTTGTAGATACAATCTGGTTTATAAGGCAACCCTCGAATATCTGTATTAATGTCTGAAATAAAGAGTAAACACTGAATATTTGTTTTATTTAATTTTAACTATATAAATGGGGGTTTAATCTTGTAATGTATTACAGCTAATTCCAGTTTCTACATAGATATAATAAGTATAAATTGGATTCTTCTTGGCGTATTATACTGTAAGCCCTAATGAAATGGAGTACCAAGGGTGCGTTACTTACAAGACCTTAACGCTCAGAAAATATTAAACTATAGCCACACCTGTTGTACTGTTCTCTTTCACATGTTTCGTTTTGTCGTCAAGTCATGGATTCTTTAATATCGTGTGTCTAAGTTGTAGAGTAAAGATTTATAGGTGATTTTTTTAGTACAATTTTTTCAAAACGGTAGTTTTTGTAATGTCTTCCCATACACACTTGCTTTTAAGCTAAACTTAACTTGTATGAAGTTGAGTTTAGCTTAAATCTAAGAGGTGAATATGTCGTGATATTTTCGAGAAGATTTGAATGATTTTTTTTCGAGGCTTCAGCAATATTCTATCATTGATTGACAACAAATTCGAAGAACATAACATCGTTCTTAATATATTCGAACTTGTCGAGGCTAGTGTGCGGTATGAAGATGTACTGCCTCTTCATCTGGAGGATGCCCTGGTCCAGGCTCTCGGTAGATTTGGTCTTCTCATTCGGGTCTTGTTCTATCGGTCTGGATGACTTGCGACGTAGCTCCAAGGTTTTGACTATGTCCATGGCCTGGGGATGGAAATATTTGTTAAAAGGGAAATACAGACCTGTGAAAAAATATAGACTCAAACATATTTTTTACTGTTTCCAGTGTTTTACTACACATGTATCACAAATATATAAATAAATGTATAATGTTAAATGGGCACAATTGATTTATGTACATTGTTTTATTCTATGTGACATTGACGTCTGAACGTCACTCATTTGT
>NC_052128.1:6430650-6433256 GCF_012273895.1 Zerene cesonia | reverse complement strand
TTCAGAAATATCCAACTGGTCATGAACGAAACCTTAAAATTAGTATGAGTCTATATTTTTTCACAAGTCTGTATATATTGATTGATTGATTTTTTCACCAAACAAGAGAAAACAAGTTATTAATTGAGAAATATTAAAAAATTGAAAAATTTGAACACAAAGTAGGATCCAAAACTGCGTCATTTCGCCTAATCCTGATAACGCCTCATTAATTGAATTTTTATACATTTTCGGTATCATGTGCCTAACCTGTTTTTCTATTTTTTAAACATTCTCATTTATAAAGCATTTTAATGCTATAAAACTAAAAATTATATTAAAAAAGTGTGTGTTTATCAATACAGTAGTTTGCTATTGAAATAATGCTTCATTTTGGTTGAGATGATTGTGAATCCTCGCATGCAATGCATCGAGCATTATGGCAATATATCTATTTTTTTATAGTTTTACATTGTTTTTTCTAAACATATCTTATTCCTCTCTTACTACAATTATCATAAATTGTTGTAATAGTTGTAGCAGTCGTAAGTTATTGTCTTTAGTTTGAAAGCAATTATCTTCCACCTGGCTCCTATTGGCAGGCTGGTCCTTAAGCACAATGTTGATACTGAGGTCGCAGGGCCAAACTAGCAGGGGGTCGTAGGGCCCCGTGGCGAGCCGCACCGTGCACGTTATGTGCCGGCCCCGCCACTTGCCTATGCCGTTTAAATTCACTTCCGCCTGCGAAATTATCGTAATAATACAATTTATATAGAAAAACAATTCGAAAATAACATCGAATTCAGGAAAGCTGTTGTGAAAAGAAAAAAATATGCCCAACTATTTTATCAATATCGATAAAAGAACTGCCGTAAATAATGAATCAAATTAATGAAGTGGGTTCTTAAAATGTGTAAAAGAATAATGTGTTATTAACTTTTCTTCATATCATCACCTCAGACTGATAAATCTACGACTTAATCAATATACAATAAATATACATACATATAATTATACATACATTAAAGTATGAAGTACATACAATATTACACAATAAATTACAATACCTTCAACGTATATCCGTACTTGCTGGTGCGGAACAGTGGGCTGGTCAGAACTGCATCTTTTTCCTTCGCCTCCTTCATGCGTGACGAGAACTTATCTATCCTCCAGATAAAGTGTCCTAGAAATATAAATAGTATTAGATACAATAATTAATCAAGTTTACGGATACAATTTACGTTTTCAGTATAAACAGCCCCAAAAGAACGTAACGAATTACATACAGAGAAGGAGAAATAAATGTGAAAGAAAATACTCAACTAATAAGTATATAGGAATAACAAATATTTCATTATTTATTTTCATTGTAAAAAGAATACAATCTCACCATCGTCAGTCCCTCTCTCCGGATGGTCAAGCGTCATCCGAGTCTGGAAGTCCGCCAGCTCGGCGCGCAGCTTGTTGTAGCTCTTGGTGAGCGCGCGCAGATCGCGCGAGATGATGTCCATCTTGTTAGAGTGTTCCGCAGCTTCCGCGCGCGCGTCTGCTGTTGCTACTTCTAGAATCGCTAGGCGGTCTATCGCCTGTGGTGATGGAAATTAAGCAATCTTTGTTATCATCATCATTGTCACCGTCGTTACTATCGTCATCATCATTGCAGTTCATCATTTTGCACGCCCATGTGGTATCGAAACCTCGTCTATTAGATTGAATTCTAAGGCCCTAACCGCTGAGCCACCACTGACCATTTAGAATTACCTGATGTTAAGCGCTACCACCGCCCATCTTCTGATGGGAACCTTCCCCGGTGCGAGCTCACCCAAGTCGTGTCGAGTTATGCTCGATTTCCATATTAAAGAAATAACAGTCCATCATAGAAAACCATCTTTATTGGAATCTCATTATTATAGGAACACCCTTTTTTAAGAAAACTCACCGGGTTATCCGTTGAAGCGTGTTGTAACTGCATCCTCAATGTGGAGAGTTGGGCGAGCTGTTCCGAAGATCGCCTGGCTTCCGCTAGTTCGGCTTCTAACGCTGCGCAGTTCTCAGCGTTACGCTGTCTCTCTTCTTCTACTGTCTGCTTAACGTATTCTATTACTTCTTCTGCAATGGAAGAAAGGTCTAGTCGATAAAGCGTCAACACTATACTGGGTTAATAAATCTCAAAACTGCTCATGCAAGAACATAAATTCCAAATATCACAGTCTATCTGTAGTGATAAAATACCTAATTATTTTTATGCTTGAATTTATTCTAGCATTATTAGGTTTAAGTATGTATTTAAAAAAAATGTACGTTTTAAATTTATATTAATAAAATTTTTACACCTAAACTAGCTATCGCCTGCAGCATCGCCCGCGCGCTCTTAATAAATATTAATGGTACAATCTATCATCCCCTATTTTATCCCCTTGGGGGTAGAATTTATAAAAATCCTTTTTTAGTGGATGTCTATGTCACAAAATCTATCTGCATGCCTAATTTCAGGCCGATCCAGTGGTTTGTGCTGGCTGTTGATAGGTCACGATGTCAGTCAGTCACCTTTATGTTATACCTAGTCTTGCCATAAATATTGTAATAAAGAAAAAAGAAAATTGTTAACTGCAAATAACATTTATTAC
>NC_052128.1:6413843-6429650 GCF_012273895.1 Zerene cesonia | reverse complement strand
ACAGATTCGAAATTCAAATGTAATATTTTTTTATAATTAAGTGTAACAGTATTTATGGCCAGACTAAGTATATATTTAGATACTAGCCTTATTTTCAACATGTTCCCATTAAGTTAAAAGAATCTCCAACAAACCCAGCTTATGAATGGTCCGGATCCGGTTATCATGCTGCGTCAGCGCCTGCTCCAACAGTTCCCGCTCGTTCTGCTCGTGCACGATGCTGCTGATGGCGCTCTCCAGCCGCATGACTGTGGTCAGCTGCTGGCTTTGCAGCTCCTGGAGTGTGGAGCATACCGATGGAAGTCATGTATTATTTTTATTTGCGATGATCCTTATTTTATAATTATTAATAATGTGAAAAGTAATTGCAGTGAACACGATAATGACATATAGGCTTTGTTTACACAATTTAAATAAGCATATATAAATATAGGAAGTAAGAGGTTATTCCTATGCTATTGAAAGTCTTAGAACAATACTTTTTCTTGGTCTCTTTGGGTCTTTCTTTGAAAACTATAAAATAGTCTAACACGTCAATATCATTTACCTCTTTGTAATCTAAAGGCTATAATTGAAGAAACGTAAAAGACTAAGAAGCACTAATAAAGGTGTATGTGTATCCCATACTTGCAAAGCCAGTTGAACATTAGCCAAATCATGTTTGAACTGGGCAGCCCAGTTGGCGGATCTCTCCGCCTCATCATCTAATGCCGCTCGCAGCGAGACCAGGGTCGAGAGGAAGTGCTGTGCCCTTTCCTCCACCAGCACCAACTTAGAGCGGAGGTTCTCTAGCTCGGTAGACTGGACGTCGCGGTTGCTTGACTCTTCTGTGAGGATCAGTCTGTAATGGAAATTAATTTATATTAACTAGCATTGCTGCCTAAAAAAATATTTTGAATTGAAAAGTTTTATACAAATGATTTTATGTTTATACTATGATATTATGAAAACCTTATTACTATGAACTTTATTAAATTAAAAAAAAAAATTAATAATTTATGTATTTTGAATTGTATTTCGGATACGATTTCAATACAAAATTTATTCAAGTACCATATATTTAGTGTACTGTTACTAATTTTGCATTTTGAATGAAATGTAATTTAAATTTACGTTGCGTAACGTAAGTACTTAATATGATTATTCGATTCAAGGATCCTCTTTCACATTAAAATAATGAGTACAATTAATAATATGTATCCTTTTCCTCACCCTTCTCAGTCCATTTCTTCTTTCCAGTCCTTTCCTGATCTCTTACCCTTTAAAAATGGACAGTGCTTTTGCAGGGTCTCCTCTGCGATAGTTCATAGGCGGTGGTAATTGCTTACCATCAGACGAACCACCAGCTCAGATGCCCGCTATGACATAAAAAATACATTACTTAATCGTGGTTAACTCCTTCTCCAGGTATGTTACGCAGTCCTCTAATGGAACGGTTTTCGGAGTCCACGTGTGGTTGGTGATGACGGGAGGCGATGGGTCCACCACGCGAACATGGGTGGACTCGGTGCGATTCTGTAAGATAAATATTCTTCGTGGATTAACAATTAAGGTATGCATTATACACACCTAGGTACTTAATCTCTATGTTTTAGACATCATAAACGATAAGTTTGCAAAGGAAAGAGTAAAAGGTGCTCTCCTCAAGGTATATTGCATGTTTAAGTTAAATTTATATATATTTAGGTAAGCTCACATACCTAGCTTTTTAATAATAATTCTAATATTAGTTCTTACTGTTCACTTACACAAATACAAAAAGCCATGAAGTAAGTAACGTCAACATATGGGGTCCACGACATAATCCTGGCGATTCAGTATTCCTTTGCGTTAGGAATACCATCTTACAATCGTCAAAAAATATTTATTTATTCCATTAATAGAAAAGGTTTTTTTGTATCTATGTTTATTTCATACCTTTTTTTTCCCTTAATCCGAGTATATTTTAAACTTATAGTTTACTTTGTGAATGTCGCCTATAACTATTCGTTGGTAGCCTACTTTTATTAACCTCTTTGGTTTTTATTTCAAGAAGCAACAATGTAGTTTCCGTTGCATTTTCCAATTTCCCACACTTTTTATTACCTAGGTTTGTTAATGAGTTCTATTTTATTTTTAACACTAGCATGAGATTTTATATGACAACACTTCAGCGGACAATCGGTAGCGTACATTTTCCACATTGGCTTATTAAAATTGTTAAAGCAAAAAATTCTATTTAATTATGGGTGTTGTATTTTAGTGTAAATTTAACTTAACTCATCTCATTAATTGTTAAATTCTTCTAATATTATAAATGCGAAAGTTTGTGAGGATGTGTGTATGTTTGTTACCCTTTCCCGCAAAATCTACTGAACCGATTGCAATGAAATTTCGCACGTGGATATCAGGACAACTGGAATAACATATAGGCAACTTATCCCTATATTCCTACGGGATACAGACTTATGCGGGTGAAACCGCGGGGCGTAGCTAGTATTCCAAAATATAGATTAATATTTTCCAAAAAACCGATTTCATTGCAAAGTTACATTATGGCAACAATTAAAACCAAATAAAATAGATATAATTAAACAATTTCATTCGTACTAGAATGGATAATAACCGTATCTGTATCAATGTTAGTGAAGTCTTAAGTGTGTCTGCTTATAAAACTTTATGTATTTAAATTTCTCTTCCAAGAATATTTCTTTATAGAGAAATTTAAGCATTCCAGTTTTTTACCACCTCTCCCGTATGAACTTTACTCCTTCTGTACCTCATTTTAGTGCCCGATGTGACAAATAATATTAGGAACAATTTGATAAAATATGACGTCAACAAATAAATTCACCTTGTCCATTTTGGGGCATTCTTTGACGTGAGTATCCTTGTGCTTTCTCTGTATCCAGGCGCCGCAGCGCAGCGGGCATTGCTCTAAGATGCTTCCGCATTGCTTCAAATGGTTCTAGAAACAATATCACAGTTAAAGATACGAAGGCTAGGCTTTCGAAAAACATAGCTTCATTAATTAATACGTAACATAATTCTACTATATAGAGGAATTAGATAGCCCAGCTGCCTACTCCATGTACACTTGTTAAATCGAATATATTATATGAGGCTTATATTGTTAATTTTAGAGAAAACATAAACGTTGTTTCTTTTTACTTTTAAAATGAAAAAGCGGGAGTAACCAATTAAGTGTATATACCCAGGTAAGCAATATTATCAGAACAGCACAGTTTTTGGATTAATTGTTAGCCTATGACATCTAATAGACACGTGTGACTAATTTGTAAGTCCGGTGTCCACGCTTAACTCAAGAACTATAGTTTTTTTTTGTTTATTCGTGAATTGAACTGGACGTGGAGTGGACTTATAAGTCAAAGTGCAAATTTTATTAAAATCGATTGATTAGTTTATGAGATAGAGACTTAATATACAAATAACATTCACTAGGAAAACAACGGCTTCCACGCCTTTGACACCACACTTGACCGAAGTTTTTTTAACAAAACTAAAGAAAAAAAGAAATCAAACACCGAAAAAAGCTATAACATTTTGTACAATATTGATTATTATTTCAGTAAGTATGATAATCATGATCCTTGTTGAAAATAATATAAGTTTTAAAAACAATATTTTTTCCATCTTCATTATAATTTACATACAACTACACAGACGCTAGGAGCACACGCTTTATCAGCTTTCCCTGTATGTTTATGTGTTTTTAGCTTGATTTTGACCCACTTAAAACGTACAGATAATTCAAACTTTGTACACTTATCAAGGATCGGTGACAATGCAATAGTTTCATGACTTTATCTTATTATCCTGATTAATAATGAAATAAAATTCTTACTTATACTATATATAAGAAGATATACGACAATTTATTTGATTCCATCATTAGAGCGCGTTTTTTTAGTTTTTTTTTTAATATTTAGATATTTTATTACAATAATTTTATGTATGTCATAATAATTAAAACATACAATTTTATACCACATTATTTCAAGGTTAGCCGCTGATTCTTCGTCATCTCGGAGATAATAAATGGGGATTATATGAAGTGTTTGCTGCTGTGCTGTTTATCACATTTTTTCTTATGTTACGTTATTGGAAATTATGAAATAATCAAATACTTAATGTAGGTAAAAACTAGGTACCAACCTATTATAGAATATTAGGTATATTTATGATTTTCAAATTAAAATTCACAACATAAGTTCGTATGCGTAGATAAGACTAAGGTTCTTATAAGAATTCACATTCTTCGGAATTTATCTAAACTAGGTTGTCTATATTATCTATTCAAAACAACATATACACATGTTTATATTATTACATTTTAAATAAATTACGTAAGAAATATATTACAAATATTTAATTTCGAGGTTTATGCCAAGGAGAATATACCTACACGAATTAATCACATCAAAAGTCCTTCTATAAGAAGTCTAATTGAATAAATAAATCCTCGAATATGAGTTTAGAGCCGGAGGCCGGTTTCATTTTCCTCTCTCTACTCCCCACTCTCTACTCATCATTCCCTCTTTCCATGACGTCAATCTCTACCTTAACCCTTACCTCTTAAAAGTGGGCCGAGTATTCACAGAGGCACTACGAATGTGATAAACCACCAGTTCAGTTGCCCGAAATGACATTAAAAATGAAATATTAAATAGAAGGTTGCGTCGTAAATCTAATTGACTTCAATATGTACTGAGAAAAAATACGAAGAAATAAAAATAAAAGTACCACTTATTTTGTACAAATAAAATGTGAAATCATAACGCTATTTTTAGAATTACCTTTATCTCTGCCATTCAATGCATTTTCATTTAAACTCTTCTAAAAAACCTTCAAAAAGCAGATTATCAATTCAGAATATTATATTATTCAGAATATATAGCTGAAATGATAATCTGCTTTTTGAAGAAATTTGTAGTGTCAAATTGTGAGTTATTATTTTTGTTTCGTACTTAGATTAATGTACATTAAGTGCAAGTTTCATCAAAATCGTTCCAGCACATACATACAGGGGGAGGTGTGTGTCTAGTGTAATAGATGTATTTAATAGACAACTAATTTTCTTAGAAACTCAGGATGAAGATAACTCAAGCGCTTACTTGCAGTTTTCCCATTTCAAATTCATCATTGCAGAAATAACATGGGCTGATAGCACCTTCGGCTACAACGATGGTACTGCTCAATTCTGTTCGATTTAAACTCATTTTACACCCTATTTTGATCACATTTATAAAGTCTAGGAAGATCAAACTTTAGGGCATTTAACTTTAACACTATTTCAAGTTTTATACCCTATCACATAAGTAATTAAAGATTTTTCCACTTTTCACTCGCAAAGTCGGTGCACGCACAATTAAATTATAATCCTTATATTATTAATCTTTTTAAAACAGTTTAAATGAAGTGAAATTGCTAGAAACGATAGCCAACACTGTGTTCGGAGGGACTGTCGGTCGGTGCGTCACCTTATCTATCTGATATCCGATATCTAGCAATGTGCGTGATAAGCTGTGTCAATAAATATTGTCTAATTTTTATGTGTTTAATGGGTCAAGGTACTTTTTTGATTGCGAATCTTTTTCTATTGGCCAGTTTACAAATCTCAATGATTTCTGTACCTTATAGTAGCTAATGATTAATTGAATTTATTTATGAATATATACAAATAAATTAAGACACTACATTGTCATGAGAAAATAAATATTAGAATTATTAAATTTAGAAGTGATGCGGTAAATTAATCCAATCGTTATTTTCTCCAATGAAACTGGCCAAACTATATAAGATATGAAAAGTTTGCGCTATGCTAAATAAAATGTGTCAGTTAAATCAATACAATTTGTTATATCAATAAATTATTGACAAATATGACGTGAGAGTATATTCTGATTTGACCATATTAGCTATTATGATATTTACAAAGCCATACAAACAATATAATAAATGCAAATGAACATTGTTCCACGTAATGTTATCTTCATAAGATACGTGCAAAATTTGCTACCAGATACAATTAAACTCAACAAAATTCTATTCAAAGCAATATCTGCAATCTCCTAATTGATAATTTCATTATGCAGATCTGCGCTCGCGCAATAACTTGCTGGCTTCGCTTACCAGTTACAGCTTACTTAATTTTAGTTACCGATCGAGTGTCGAAGTGGGTGGACGCGTGAACGTGTGACCGATATCAAACAAAACGCGTGTTTTTCGACAAAACTTTAATGGCTGTTTAAATTATCGTGTGGTGAAGTGAAACATATTCCTTAAAGGATTTCACTGTAAGTTTGTCAGAGTGTAATTGAGGAAACATTTATCGTTTGAATGTTTTAATAATTTATGTGAAACGACAGTTTAATTGTCTTATAATGATCTTAAATTGTTTTACGTCTGTTAAATGGTACGACAATAGTCAACATATCTTTACAAAAACATACAAAATGAGTTAACTTAAGCATTTATATAGAAACGTCCAATATTTGGTAATTTCCAATCTATTTCTATTAAAACCTTGATGACAAGATTTACCGAAGGCCCGAAGTGACAACAGAATATAATAAAATAAAACACAGAAAATAAGCACCTCATGGGCCCATAAATATTTCATTTATTTATTGTAGATTGTCATATTTCAATCAATAAATTGCGAGTCTTTAATAGCGTAAAATTTTATATATGTAATCGTAAAACAAACCTGATATTTAGGAAACAAACTTTAAAGCTCAATAAAGTAGCGACATAGAACTAAGATTGATGAATCTCATAAAATGTTCTCAAGGTAAATAATTTTAAGTTATCTCACAAGGTAATAATCGTCTCTCGTCAAACACAGGAACAAGGAAGGAGTTAATAACAACAATAGATTATAATAATATGTTAGTTGCATGTGAACAAAATATAAATAATAAGCAGCTTTTTATATAAAAATGAATTAGATATTTAATGGAAATGGCAGATTTCGTCGAATCACCAACAAAATATTCAAAATACAGAGAAAGTCATGAAACACGTTCGCAAGGTTTGTATTTAAATGGAATATAAATGAGGAGACATAATTTATTTCCATTTTTATGTGTAGAATAGCCAGATAAAAACTCTTTTCTTAATTTTTGTGAATATAGAGTAAATAGCGAATTAACGAAAAGACTAATAATATTCGTTAGATATTTAATCGAAAATCCCCGCTTGGGAGATACTGATCTCTTTATTAAAACACGACGGACTTTTTATCTAAATATTGATGAACACGATGATGTATTAGAAGCTAAAAAAGTATTTTTAAATAATTTAGTAAAATTATTTGAATTTTTAGTAATATTATCTGTTGTTTTTAAAAGATTTTTAGTTTTCCCTCGAGTAGAAATGCAGAATAAAACTTTTCATTCTTTTTCATGTAAACTCAAAAAACCTAGGAATCACTTCAGAATCTCAGTTGTCTTACAAACGCCAGTTGTTGTCAAATGAAAATATTGCCCTCTTGTCGGCTTTTTTTAGATTCAAGCCTTCATCAAAGACATTTATACTTAACTGTTGCTATTTTACATAAACGAGTTCTAATAACAAATTTTAGCAACCTTTTTTGTAGTTATATCGAAGGTGAGTTGTGTAAAAACTTAACAATCGCAACATTAATTTACAAAGACAATTTAGGCGGTATTTTGTTCTGAAACTAAGAAAAATAGCCATTAATAAAGTTGATGTTCCTGCGTCTTACGTCTTACCTAACAGCTTTGATTTATCGTAAGCAGAAACTTGTTTTTGATGACGAAGCACTTTTTTCAATACGCTTATTATATTCTTACATATTTAATTAAATTGCATCTAATTTACCATAGATTCTTCGTTGTTCATTTCGGCATTATTAAATTATGTACGTTGTGTTAACAAGTTGTAACAAATATATTGAATTTTAGGTCACATTGCAAATTGACGTTTCAATGTTATTTAATAATTGTATAGATAAGAAAATGTTTAACAAGTTAGATGTTTATTGATACCCGGAATATGATCATGCGTCACCTATTTCGTAGTGATGAAAAAAACTGTTTACAGATAACATTACATCTAAAGATTACTTAAAATGGAAACAAGTCTGTGTTTACAGAAGAAAAGAAAGCTTTAATTGATAGTAAATTGCGTTTTAATCCTGAATATAAGAATATGATTTTTTTCGATATATATGCCTGATACATTGAAGTATAAGTATTACTTATATAGGGCTAATTGTAATGCCTGAATCAGTCTGGGTCACGGTCAAACTTTTACGTGGTAAAGTAACAATCATACTCTCAGACTGTCATGTATTTTATCATTTTACTATACATTTCGATAACATATAGTTAATATTTATGTACATAATGATACATCTTACACTAGAGGTCGGTTCGCGAATGTGGGTCGTGCTATGATGTAATTTAAAAAACCTGTTATATAAAAGTATATTCGTAAATACAACTGTGTGGATACATTCGGTACTAGGTTTTTTTTTATGGGATTGACCTAGAGTTTATGTGATATGTAACAAATTTGTTGAGTATTAGAGTCTTCTAAGCAGTGGTGGCTCAGGGGTGAGAACCTCGGACTTCAAAATTGATAAGTCGGGGTTCGAGACCGGGCGGAGCGTGCAGGAAATAAATTGATTTTTCAATTTATCTGCACATGTGAATAACGTCACCACTGCTTAAAAACGGTGAAGGAAAACATCGTGAGGAAACCGGCATGTCCAAGAATCAAAAGTTCGCCGACATGTGACATCTGCCAACCCGCACTTGGCCAGCGTGGTGGATTATGGCCTGAACCCTCATAGGAGGCCTGTGTCCCAGCAGTGAGAACATATATGGGCTGATGATGAGAGTCTTCTAATGTATTTAGTTTATATCACGTTATGTGTATGCTATGATTGACATTGTCAATGTCGACTCAAAGTCCCTATATGAAAAAAAATACTATTTATGAATTTACTTGTATATCTACTTTTGCGAATATGTTTTATATCTCTAGTAATATAACTGCCAAAGAAACAGTTGTGTCTATCTGACTCTTCTTTATGTCTAAACCACTATAAACGATTTGGTACAGAATTAGTTGGAGACCTGAAGAACGATAGTTTTTATCCTGAAATTCCCACAAGAAGGGAAAATTTTGGACTGTCTATTTTTTCCTTCCGCTACGCGGGCGAACGGATTCTCCAGATATCAGTCCTAAATCAGTAACATTAACTAGAGCCAGCAGTAAAACAAGACTAGAGGAGAAGAAGAGATAATTATCAAATAATTTTTGTGAAACATTCACATTATTATGTGCTGCCATTAAAATTAATTGAAACAAAGATTAAGTGTCATAACAAGACTAAATTGAAATGGAACATATATGGGCGCTAGCTTTTAAATAGAATCGAGAATCATGAAAATCGGTTGACCCAGTAAAAATATATAAACTTAGTAGGCAACAAACATAAAAATAAGGAGTCGAATTAATAATCTTTTTTTTTATTCGGTTCAAAACAGCGCAAGAACTGCACAAAAAATGATATTAAAAGATTCGCAAATCATTATGATACGTAAGTATGTAATTAACTGCCTGTTAGATTCTGTTTATCTTCAAATCTTTACATAAAAAGTGTGACTTCCTTATACATAGCAGTTGCTACAAAGTCTAAAATATGTATAACCATGTCATATTTATAATAATATACTGACTGAAACTTCTTATAATTAATTTCTTTATCACAAAATATATCCTTAAATTAATTTAAATATTAGAATTAAACTTTAATGTAGTTACCATTACATATTATGTTTTGTGTGCCATTACAATACAATATTATTTTGAATTCGAAAGGATCGTCCTTCGTTGTTTCTTTTACCTTATTTGGTGGTATTTACGAAGTGGTTGTTGACAAAAACAATATTTTTTGATACAATAGGATAAGAATGTATAATGTAAGACAAAACCTCTTTTTTCTCAGCTTTTTACACGTATAATTTCAACATAAATATATTTAATATTACTATATCTCTAGATAAATTTCTTTTTTAAAAGAGACTAAAGCGAAGGTTTTTCTGCATTCTTCAAGTTTACGTGAAGTTCCTCTCCATTTGTATCATCCAGTGTAAATTGCATCCCAATCGTTTAGTGATTTATGTGTGAAGATGAGACAGACAGATTAATTACAAAATTATTTAATTCACATAACTAATTTGATATATTGGCCATTTCAAAGGATAAACTGTAGTGAGTATCAAGTGTATTTATATATATTTATTTGTATACGTCCAAAAGTTTCTGCTTAATCTTAAAGTATTCCGTGATATATGTCCGTTGATACAAAAAGAGCTTTAGAACAAGAAACGCATGCAGCTTTCAAGTTCCTGCCTCTTTTAAATAAATAACACAAAACAAGTCAAGTCCAAAGTCCACTAAATAATGAACATTACGACCTTGACAGTTCACCGAAAAGCATAAGCTCCAGTGTGAAGATTTTATTTTTACAAATTCAATTCCGAGCGAGATATCAGAAATTCTCAAAGCGTGATTCCGAATATCATTAGTGCAGAAGCAATCTTATCTAGAAGACATAAGGTTTAAATCAATATGTAATGGGTGATATTTTCAATATGTTTTTGATAATTCCATTGTTGTTCACCTTTTGTACTTATGCAGCTTATTGTTATCCCTGTATGTACTTTATTGGAGTACTAATTTGACGTACCCTTTACCTACTTTACATTCATTGTTTTAATATTCAAACGATTTAACCAACGCTCTCAAAAAAGAAGGAGGTTTTCAATTAAGTTTTTTTCATATACCTGCTTAATGAATCCGTGGGTTTTCCAGAGATTGGCGTGATTATTTTTGTGCTTGATAAGAAATTGTTGTTACACAGGATAGTATACTTTTTGAAGATGACTTCTACCACTACCAAACTACTACTACGACTACCAAAAATAAAAAAGAATTTGTGAGAGAATTTTTAAATTGATCTAGCAGTTCTTGAGATTAGCGCGTTCAAAAAACCATTCAATTTTGGGTGTAATACTCGTATGAATCACCTATAAAGTAATTAATCATTAGCTACTTATGTACTTACTTGACCATGTCCCATGCGAGGGAAGTCGCGGAAATAAAGTTGTTAAGAAAGCACTACATAAAACAAAGTCACTTTCCGCCGTGTGTGTATCCTTAGATCTTTATAATAACACAACAGATTTTGGCGTTTTTTTTTTTTTAATAGGTAGAGTGATTTAAGAGGAAGGTTATATCTATAATAACAAAAAAATAGGGGGGGGGGGGTTCAACTCCGAATTAAACGCGTGCGTATCCGCGGGCAAACGCTAGTTCCGAATAAAAAGCAATAAATTATTACTGTCACGATGTCTAGTCACAAGTAAAAGTGTTTTGCGGTTAGCGGATTGTAATGGATAGCTGTATAACATATTAAATCACTTCTTACTTAGAGATATTTTCAATAAATATTTCTTTAAATTGAAATTTTTTATTATAATTTATGTATGAGATGCATGACAAAATATTGACCGCCTCCTTTGTGCGATTCCCGGTGGAGACGCACAATAATAAATAATAGTTTAAAAAAACTAAAAAACACGCTTTAACAAAAATCATATTTTGCAAATTAAAAAATGGAATAATTTTATCAAATTAGTGTATTGTCATCGGTCCTCAATAAATCTACAAAGTTTGAACGAAATCTGGCCGTTTAAAGTGGGTCAAAATCGCGCCCAAAGAAGTCGGTTACAAACAAACATACAAACAAACATACAAACAAACATACAGGTGAAGCTAATAAAAAGCGTGTAAAAAAAACGTCTCGGTCTGGCAGGACACAAGACTGATGACCTACTTGTCCATAAAAAATGTGTAAAACAGTGAAACAGATGTATATCATCTACCCCATACCTCAGTGGGGGACACGGGACTTCACTATGACAAAATACCATATTTCATTGTGAGCAGAACATAATATTATATTTTACAACTATTTCCCGTGGCTTTCCTCGCTTCGTCAAATAAAATTACCTAACAGTTGTCAAACATGTCAAATTTTTAATACAGCGCCATCTATCTAACTTTCTACATTATGGATTGATTTACATGCGTATAAAAATGGTGGAAGATAGCATCTAGGCTTCAAACTATCTCCAAACACAAAAATCATGCCATACTAAAGTACGCCGTAAAAGACAAAATAAAAGAACAAACAAACACACCGTTGCTTTTAATTAGGTAAGGATGCATTTAAATCAATATTACATTATACATGTTAATCAAGAAATTTAGAATGTTTATTTCTAAGACAACTTGCATGCACCTAAGGAATTATATATTTTTTAATTATTGCCAAAGTTACTACTGTGCTACTGCGAATGCGCCAACAGCAAGTAAATAGGCTTACTAACGAAATGTGTTGTTGAAATAACCCCTACGTTTGTGTAAAAAAAATTAAAAATATCTCGAAGTCGGCAGATGATGTTGTAAAATATTTAAGTATATAAATTCGATATTTTATTTTTGTTTTTTATTAATTTCAATGTCAATTAGTGTGTTACAATAATAATTTGAAGTTTTGCTTGGGGAGTGTGGGTCCTTGGGTCAAAAATATCCTCAGTCGACACGTATATTTAATACTAGCTGTCCTCCGCGGTTTCACCCACATCGTACACATTGGCTTATATGGGCCTTTAGCGTTACCTCAATAAATAAATGGAAACAATTTTTCGGTTCGCATCAGCAGTTAACCGGTGGTAAATGTTATAATTGTGTAATATGACAATTCAAAAGTGCTTCTATAGGAAGTCTAGTTGAATGAATAAATGTTTGGGTTCGAGTTTGAGTTTCTGATATTAGCGTGTTCTAACAATCAAAGTGTTAGCTTTATTTAATTATTCATACAGAGTATAAAACTGCTTTGTCTGTGCATAATTTGTACTATTCCAAATATTTAATGAGGGACCATCTGAAATTGATGAAATAAAAAGTTCACTAAATCATAAGTCTGAATATGGTTCTAAATGTACGTTTATTCTTCATAAGCTAGAAATGTTAATCATTTATGCTTCGATATTAGTCTGTGATCAAAGTGCTTTAAACTTCCCAGAAACACGAGATGTTTGCAAAACACTGACCCGTACGATGTTGTGGCCGCAGCGAATTGAAAACAGATGAAATATGTTTGATTACTTATCTTACACACTATTCGCTTACATGATCAAAGGAAATTAAGTATAAATATAATATTAATATAAGATATTAGTATAAAATATAGTATCAAAAAAGGCGCCATCTATTGAACTTATAATTTTCTAAGTGTTTAGAAATTAAAAACTTTTTAACGGATTTTGAACCCGATTTTTTCATTATATTATTAACCCGACGTTTCGAACACGACGAACGACGACGTTTCGCTAAGTGTATAATACTCGCGTAAAATCTAACACAAGAAAATACTATTTTCTAAGTGATTCGAATGTCTAATGGATCTTCCCATAGGAATGAAATGTTTTTCATTTTTTTATGTCCCCGTCGGCTGCGTTTATTGCGACAAAAGAAGCCTATTCACATTTCATTCTAGCCTCCAGACTTTCTCTAAACACAAAAAACGTATGGTACCTACGTTTTACTTTACGTTTTTAAAATGCAAACAAACATTCTTTTGATTTTAATTTAAGTTCTGCTTACTGGAATATGAGGGGATGCTTTCACAGTTTCATTGATAAATTTTCTATATGTGCGAGTAAATTATAACCAGACTGCTATGAGCTATTTGTTTGTTGATATATTCGTTACCAGCACGGTTTTGAATCAGGATTTTCCGGTTGTGTGGCCGAGTTAACCTTTGAACCTACCTAAAATACGATATATTATAATAATATACAAATTAGTGTTGAATGCTGTTTCTGTTTGAATCAAAATATCTTAGAACTCGAGTCATTTAATATATAATTTACCTCCTTTATAATATACTATCGGAAACACGCGGCGTCACTTGCATGGTTAAGTAGCCTATGTGATAGTCCAGACTATAATCTATCTCTGTACCAAATTTCGTAAAGTTACGCTGATTTCGCTTGAAAGAGTAACAAACATCCATCCACCCATACTTTCGCGTTTATAATACCTATTAGTAGAACCACAGATAACATAATAATATACTAGGTAGGACTATGGAATTTCAATATCTAGATAATTCTTTTAAAGAAATAGTCCATTGTTTATGCTACAGAGAGAAGTAAATTATTAAAATTCCTTTGCGAAACGTTATTCAAAATTTATTTTCTTTGATTATTATAAATGTTGTATAATTTTCGTCGTTTTAATCGACTTCAAATACCTAAAGGTTCTCAATTAGACTGTGTTTTTTGTCACTTCATATTTTTTTTATCAAAAGTAATCTCTTTATTTGTGTAGTATGTAGTATACAACTTTTAAGAAGCACCTTTTGCTTTTATGATGTACACGTAGCTTGACGTATTTGGTTTTGGCCGTTTTGCTGTTTGTTTTCTTATTATTTAAGATACTATTATATTGAAACCTTGGTTTATTTGCTCTTCAATTTTGAGTTTTTGCACAGCTCGACGTTTTTGTTTTTAACTTCCTCAGATTATATTCGATTCCGTGAATTGTGTTTTGCACTTAAGCTATATCAAAACTGAGATTATCTACAAGCTGCTACGTCATAATACAAATCCAGCATTTTGAAAGTGATTTCTTTAAAATTTGCTTTAAAAACTCCATTCATATCTGTTTAACCATCTAGGAGCTACAAGGAGACAGATAAACACACGTATACGCGACTAAATATATTATAAGGATCGTGTTCGTTGCACTTAAAGTAATTATTAAGCGTTCAAAGATATATTACACTAGCTTCCTTCAGAAGTGCTTTTTAGTCGTCAAAATACCTACATTTAACATTTCCCACTGCTTCGGAAAGCAATTTCTACAGAAAAGAGACGGCAGTTAACTCTAAATGTTATTTTAAAATTGTTAATTTTACATAATATTATATCAAAATAATAATGCCAAAGAACTAAGGATAACATAAGTTGTAAAGCACAGAAGCACAGGACAAGAATACTAATAAGGTAATGATAGTGGGCAAAAGTATGCGAGCAAACTCAAGTATCTACGTACATTCACTACGTACATTCCATCACTCTCATAGTCCGATGGGAAGGAACCGACACAACCGGAGAGATCAGACCAGGGCGCAGAACTGATATCGACTTGAGCTCTCCCATGCATGGAAGTATTATAACATTATCTATCTAACTTCAGAATGTTATAGATATTTCTAGAAAACTATTTTAAGGTATATTTATCTGGGAACCTAAAACTTCAGTCATCCATACTGGCTTGATCAAGTTTACTCTTAGAAAGCAAAATATAAATCTATTTTATCTATAATTTATACTATATATTATGTGATAAACACAAATATTGCTTAGTGAAAGGTAAAACCGCAGTATTTAGCACTCGGAATCCGTTCCCACAACATTGGATGTGCCAACTCGACCTGCATAGCTTACATCATAATATGCAATCCAGCTTATAGCGGCTTAGTTGTTTTTATGACATACACGTGCTATGTGTTTTTTACAGTTTTAAAGCATTCGAGATTTATAAATATGGGTGCTTGCATTGAGTGTAGGTTTAGGAAAATGAAGTATTAGTTATTAGTTATATATATATATGATTATCATGCTCTCAGCACAATATAGAATCCAAAGACAGCCAAAAATTTAACGTATCTTTGAATATTAATCTTCTATGCAT
>NC_052128.1:6409811-6412843 GCF_012273895.1 Zerene cesonia | reverse complement strand
AATAAATGTTATTTGCAGTTAACAATTTTCTTTTTTCTTTATTACAATATTTATGGCAAGACTAGGTATATTGTGTATGTTATTAGCTTGTCTTATATTTTAATAGAGGATATTTTATTTGATTATAATTTATTTAGTCTAAATATTATCTTAGGCATTGAACAGTTATGCCCGACGCAATTCATATATTAAGGGATAATTCGGTATTAAAAAAATTGAATGGGGCGCTCATAATATAGCTGCTACTACGGTGAAGCTCAGCTCTGCAGCCTATGCTGTTAGGATTAGGTTTCTTATGGATTCAGATACAGACAGAATCGTTTACCATAGTTGCTTCCATAATCTTACGTCTTATGTCATTTTATTTTAGGGATGAGCAGTCAATTTTAAAAACAATGTTCATTTTGCGGTCTATCATAAAGGTTAAAATAACATAAAGGTTTCTACAAAGTCCTTGTGCTATCATTTAAGACTAGTTGTATCCCGTTGCGTCACAATACATTTTAAGTAATATTCCATTTAAGTATACAAGAGACATATATATTCATCTGTAGAGGACACCTGATATTATAATACTTACATGACACATATAATACTTCCTCGTGGTAAAGATAAAATTAGTATGCAAACTTTTCGCCTAAATTATATTCACAACTCTGTTATGGGTCAAGGTATTTGTTTTTTTTAAATTAATTTGCTCATCGTATCACTAATTTTATTGTTAAGAAATTTAAATCCTTATTTTGTTAAATACATTTACTTTGATTCGCAAATTCGCTTGTAATTCTATAAATGAATATCTTGTTAGTGTAGTAAATAGTTGAGCTATATTAAATTACCAATATAACAACAGTACAAGAGTTAGGTGCCAATGAATTTATATTCTGTTAAAATTATGTTAATAATAATAATATTAATTTATCCATAGCATATGCAACCACTTAAAGGAATTTATAATAAATCGCCTTAATCTGACCTCATAATAAAATAATTCAGCGATCAATGGCAAATATTTATTTAAACAAATTAATGTGAAGCGAAGATGCGGAACATATGTCTCATCAAAGCAGGTCACGGTCTGGTCTTGACCGTTATAATAAAATACATAATATGCAAGCGCAGCCTTCAATGTGTAACTTAATTTATTAAAATTATTTTGACTTGTATAACGCCTTTATCATCATGATCAACAAATCTGCGAGTATTTAATGACAATGATGCATGGCAATTTGTTAGAATAAGCAATAATGTTCTTCTAGCAATTCCTATATCATAGGTTGTCTGGCAGAGACTAATTGTCAGTATTAAGGCTGCGTTCTGTACAATCATTCTGTTTTGTCGTATTCTGTTTTATCATTTTTGCGCATTTTCTTGGCGTGGTTACAATATTATTTTTAATATAATTATTTTTAATTCGTATTATAACTAGAATTCTAGAACTTTTGAAACTAACACTATAACGTTCGGTAATATGCTTAAAGTGTCTCTTGAAAGCAATCTTTTTTATTGACATGTCTATAACCTACAAACAGTATTTTGTCGTTTTTATGAAAATGATATGCAGAAATATGTATAGATATTATAAAATATGATAAAATAAAACTGCACCTTTTTATGTATCAAGGATGTTTCCCATTATAATACAGATATAGACTTTCAATTTAAAATCACTCTTCATAAAGAATGTGGCTATGAATTTTAAATTTGAATCTATACATCATGTAGATATTTATATAATATATTATTTATACAAACATGATCCGAGTGTAGAATTCACAAAGAAATAAAAAATGCTCATACTTATTAAGTTCACTGTCGAAGGTTACACACCTTTTTTTTTAAATGAAACTCTTCTGCATTATTTGATGAATAAATCGAACTGCAATGCCCTCATCCTACTAATATTATAAACGAGAAAGTTTCCAAGTATGGAAGGATAGATGTACTTTGTAACTCTTTTACGCAAAAACCTCTGCTGCTATCTCTTCTAAATTCAGTACAGACATAGATTATAGTCTGGATTAACACATAGACTACATTTTAACCGACTACCACGTAAAAGAAGCAGCAAATTCCAGCTAGTAGCGTATAACTACTGATCCTCTGGTCGTGTTTGCGTCACAACGCACAGTAATGGGATGATGACAAAATTATGTTCAATTAGAGTCTAGAGATGATTACAGATTTTACGAGTCAACTACGTGTATTAGCCGTGACGTTTCAATTTGAGGAAGGTAGTTATTCAGTTGTAGTCTAATATTATTATTTTTTGATAAAATATACCAAGATATTAAAGCTTGTATTAGCAAATCCCTACTGATAATATAAATCCGAAAGTAACTGGGCCTCTCTGTATGTCATTTTTACGCATGCACCACTGAACCGATTTAGATGAAATTTGATGATATTTATATCCCAGATATTTAAAGGGAATCGAAAACCCAGCGACTGTCTATCTGTGCTAACACTACGTGGCAAAGAGTTGGGTAACTAGTTTTAATATATTTAATGAACTCTTACGAAAAAGGTACTCAATATAAGTATAGCGTTGAAATAAATAATTCGAAAAGCATGTCTCCAATGTCAAAAATAACCAGCTTTCGCCCCGGCTTCACACGTGGTACGTTTTCTCTCAATAAGAACCTTCCCTGTGCCTTAAGGAAAAAGATTTAAAGAAATATTTGTGGAACTGATGTAGCAGCCCTCGAGTTTTAGCTTAGAAACATATTTGGCGATTCATTTTGATTTATATAGATATCTGTCAGTCTGTGTGATTGTTTGAAATTATATGGGAATAATTGATCAACTAAGAAGTGGCTTACGGTTCTTTCGTTGTAAAATCAGAATAAGATTTGCCGGAAAAGTAAATATTTTAATATATAAATAGTATTTTGTTTGAAGGCGCTAATCTTAACAACTACTGATCCTGTTTTCAAATTTTCTTTCTTATAGGTTATACTTCGTCTGGCCATAAATACTGTTACACTTAATTATAAAAAAATATTACATTTGAATTTCGAATCTGTCATTTT
>NC_052128.1:6407738-6408811 GCF_012273895.1 Zerene cesonia | reverse complement strand
CGTGATCAAATTTTTTCTATTCTTTCAAAATTTCTCATTTATAAAGCATTTCAATGCTATAAAACTAAAAATTAAACGCGAAAGTTTGTTAGTATGGATGGATGTATGTGTGGATGTTTGATAATCTTTCACGCATAAACTACAGAACCGATTGCAATGAAATCTGGTACGTCGATAGCTGGACAACTGGAATAACATATAGGCAACTTCTTGTCTCGCTATCCTACGGGATACGGACTTATGCGGGTGTAACCGCTGGGCGCAGCTAGTCATTCCTATAGAAAGAGAAAGTTTTGATAGTGCGATTATCATTAAAGGTAAAAGCGATGACGTCACTGACATACTAATTTGACGTATTGTTTACGTGTTTGGTAACCTGTGGTATTGTGTCAGACTAGTGTCAAACTGAGTTGTTTTTATAATATTTTTTCTATGCTGGTACTTTTAACTATTACATCGTATCTCCTCTTGTTGTTTGAAAATTATCGATGCAATAATCTATTTAAACTCCAAATATTTACAAAATAATATTAACTATTTGAAAATATATAATAATGGAAACAATTAGATCTCGAGGCCATATTATTATTTTTTGTAAACAAAGAAACCTTATAAATTACATCTAAATATTATATACATGAACAGCATAAGTATATACAAATAAAAAACTTTATATATATATATATATATATATATATATATGTACATATTGTTTACTCTTGTTGGACTCTCATGACTCTCGTGAGAGTCTCGCTCTAGTTTGTTTATGTTTATATCAAAATCTATATTAGTACTAGCTGCGCCCCGCGGTTTCACCCGCGTAAGTCCGTATCCCGTAGGAATATCGGGATAAAAAATAGATGTTGGCCGATTCTCAGACCTACCCAATATGCTTACCAAATTTCAGAGGAATCGGTCAAGCCGTTTCGGAGGAGTATGGCAACGAAAACTGTGACACGAGAATTTTATATATATAGATAAAACTAATGTTCTGCAACATAATATACCTAGTCTTGCCATAAATATTGTAATAAAGAAAAAAGAAAATTGTTAACTGCAAATAACATTTATTA
>NC_052128.1:6393891-6406738 GCF_012273895.1 Zerene cesonia | reverse complement strand
AAAACCCTTACCAATACCGTCACCAAATCACCAATATCAGGTTTGATAGACTTAATGTAAACAAATACACTACAAAAAGGAAAGAAAATTTAAATAACAACTCTGCGCAGCACAAACACGTGTATACACTTACACCTCAGCAAACCGACCCCAAGTAATTGTAGTTTGATTATTAAAAATATAAATAAACAACAATAAATCGACAGTTGACAGCACAACAAGACATCATATTGCCCACGTCCGATAGCATCTCTGAAGCTGGATAGGTATTTTTATTATTAAATTATCGTAAAATTATCAAAAAATCTTTTTAGAAGAGATTTCATGGTGTGCATATAAGGAGACTGATGAAAGCTTTGCATAGAATAGGTAAAAAGCCTCACAGGACGCCTGCATCCCAACAGTGGGAAAAGGTATGGGCCGATGATGATGGGGTAAAAATAACTAAGTATTTAATTAAAGATCGTTGGGTTTGGATTAACCATATTATTCTGCAAGATATGATTTAATTTGTGAAAGAATATCAGTTTTAAAATGTAGTATTATATATCTTTAGAATGAATAGTATGTATGATAAATCTAGGACTTAATATCCAATTGAACATTAGAAAAATAACACTCAGGATGATAATTCAAATACTCACAAGACAGTAGACTACCAATGGAGAACCCGCTCTTCAGTCGTTGGAACAGAGGCTCCTTAGCGAGCGTGTCGGTCAAGTTGCCGACCCTCGCCTGCACTGTCGGCAACAGCGCCGCCATGTCGGCAAACTTGTTAAATACAGTGTTGCCCTCCTCCAGCGTGAGGTTTGATGCTGAGTAGAGTTTCGTCAGGAGGAACGATTTGATCTGTGTATAGTGATGACTTTGAAAAACTTGATTTTAGAAAAAAATTATACAATTTCGGATTCAATTTATATTGGGTAACAAGAATAATTTTGAGAAATTTTTAAAGAATAGAAAAAATTTGATCACGAGGCAGGATTCGAACCTGCGTATCTTGCCTAACCGTAGCAACGCCTAGCCTCTCGGCCACCCGTGATCCTGCCACAGTAATCGAATTTCTTCTACTCTTTTGGTTTCATGTGCCTTTTTTTCTATTCTTTAAAAATTTCTCATTTATAAAGCATTTCAATGCTATAAAACTAAAAATTAAATTTAACAAAGGCCGCGTTCCATCGATACAATATTGTAATCATTGAAATAATGTTTCGTATTGGTTGTGATGGTTCTTAATCATCTCAATAGATGGCGTGGGGTGCCCCTTAGGCACATGAAACCGAAAGAGTAGAAGAAATTCGATTACTGTGGCAGGATCACGGGTGGCCGAGAGGCTAGGCGTTGCTACGGTTAGGCAAGATACGCAGGTTCGAATCCTGCCTCGTGATCAAATTTTTTCTATTCTTTCAAAATTTCTCAACTTTCGCGTTTATAATATACTAGTTGCGCCCCACGGTTTCACCCGCGTAAGTCCGTATCCCGTAGGAATATAGGAATAAAAGTTGCCTATATGTTATTCCAATTGTCCAGCTGTCTACGTACCAAATTTCATTGCAATCGGTTCAGTAGTTTTTTCGTGAAAGAGGAACAAACACACACACACGTAGTACGATAGGATAGGAAGTAGGATATGTACTATGGAACTTTGCAATGTAACGACAATATTGCTTGTTTTACAAATAAACAACTTATATCACAGATTGCTAAATAGTCAGCTACTAGACTCAAATATTATTTTGTCTGTAAGGCTCATGTCCCAACCAAAACTATTTTACCCAGGATTATAAATGCGAATGTGTATTTATACCTTTGTTTGACTCTCTCTAACATTGCAACGGATTAATTTTATTATAGTTTTTGTGTCAGTCCCATTATCATTTCCTTAGACCTCGCAGATTTAACAAAAAACCTAGTAGGCACCTTCATAAAACACAGCACTCCTTTTGACGCAGATGCGTAAAATCGTCTGTCACATCGCGCGTGAGACTACGGTCTGACACGCGACACGATTCTTTGTTTTTCCAAGAAAACGATTGACCTATTTTGCTCTTATTTATGGAAAAACCATTATTATAAGCGTGGAAAACTTTGTAATTATAGTAACAACGATTACTGTCTTTATGGTTATGAATTATGTTATAAAGAATCAAACGAGGTTTAACTCGCCTTCAAAGTACATACTTTGTTTATGTATTCAGTAATTATCAAACACATTTTGATTTGAGGGTTCGGTAATCATGTGTTTGCTGCAATGTAAGTCATTTTAATTAAGTAGCTTTGCCCCGCGTTTTCTTTAATACCCTGGACAGAACCTTGTAAAAAAATTATTTAGTTATCGCTGGGGCTTCAAGTGCTTTAATTGTAGATCGGTATTGAAGTTTGAAGCGTAACAAACAGACAGACTTTCACATTTATAACATGTAAGTATGACTATGGATTTACTTGTCGAAAATAAATGTCATTTTTTTTGGTCTCTAGACTTAATAATAGAAACAACAAGTAGCCATTATGCGAAAGACGTCACAAGGTACATATCATAAAATCAAATCAAATCACTATATAGTATAAAACAAAGTTAGTATAGAGTTATTCAAAAAAAATTATAATATATGTCATAACATTCATTAAATAGTGGACCAATATTTTTATTCTTGAGGTTTCTAATGAGATGTGTTATTTTATTTTTAAAGATAGCAGAAAACCTTCACGGTATAGGGAAAGGGGTTTTACTCCGAATTTAACACGTGCGGAGCCGCGGACAAAAGCTAGTTGACTATATTTTGTATTGCGCAAACCATTCAATGATAAAGGTTCAATAATGTGAAAATAAATAAAAAAATGCAAATTTCAATGCTGTGACATTTTAATTATTGCTAGCCTTGCTGATTAAGAGCATTTAAGAATTTAAAAGGATTCGTAAAGTTATCATAAAAAATGTTGGTTTTATAGAGCAGTGTGTATAAATTATATTTATACATTTAGAAATTAAAAACTTTTCAACGGATTTTAAACGCGATTTATTCATTATATTATTAACCCGACGTTTGAACACTTTACAGCGAGCGTGGTCACGGGGAGACTCCCCGTGACCACGCTCGCGTTTAAAATCCGTTGAAAAGTTTTTAATTTCTAAATGTATAATACTCGCGTAAAACCAAACACAAGAAAATACTACATTTATACATGCTTATGGTCCTGACTTCTGTCGCTTCAAACGATTTTTATCATTTAATTGTAATTAAATCGGGTGACAGTGCACTAGTGAAAATCTCGAGAGAATCGGTCAAGCTATTCAGGAGAAAAGAGGATTATCAAAAGGCTCTTCCTTGGACATAACGAAAAGATGTATCTGTTTTATTTAATATACGATTCGAATTACAAATTTGATGGAAAAACATAATCTTACATACTAGTATTTCAACCGGTTATAGCCGGTTCAGTGTAATAATTTTTTTTTATATATTTTTTTTAACTTGACGCTTATACAAATATTGTATCAGTGCTAATTAATAAAAACTTTTGCTAACAATCTCTGAATAATAGAAACTTACTTAAATAATTTTAAAACAAATATTTTCAAACGTTATTTGACTTTGTGTATTAAATGGGTGTGTTATTTTTACTGAAATGTCAAACGTGTTAAAATTTTATATAACATCAGTTGTATAAAATTCCATCACCTTTTATTCGTTTATTAAACCGAACACTTAATTCACATGTCTTTATTGTTTTTTTTTGTTCGTTACAGACAACATATACGTACATTTTATGTAACCTTTTAAATATGTAGAAAGCTTTTATTGCAAATAATTAATCTTCCTGTTATTGATAACCTATCGATGATATTAAAAACCAGTAGGTACGTGTATGATATGTCTGCTTTATGCAGGTACAGCACTATTGTGCACCTTCTGCTTTTTTATGTACTGTATAGGGAACGCACAGACCCCTCAAACAGCGAAAGCTATATGTATATTCTACTATAGAGTATAGTATATAGTAGAGTGTGTAGAGTGTGTAGAGTATAGTAATATAGTAGTATAGTTTATTATAGAGTATATGGTTCATATTTTGTGTTATGTGCATTGTTCAATAAATCATGCTTATTAATTATTTTTCACCATATTTCATCGACTGGGATTAGGATGAAATTTGGTACACATTATATAAGCTGTTAGCATCGACGTATCGTGTGATCTTTAAATGTGCATTTTTTGTCCAATCATCATTATGCAACTTTGAAACATCTCAGAACACGAGGCAGAATTATCATAATCTTGTATTTTTCTACTAAGATGTAGTAGTAAGTAGGAGTAAAATGCGTTTGCTGCATGTAATTGATATAATATTATCTACACTAATATTGTTAAGAGGAAGCTTTTGTATTCTTGTATGTTTGTAACATTTAGATACAAGAACCACTAGATCGATTTCAAAAATTCATTCACCATTAGAAAGCGACTTCTTTATTGACATAGGCTTCATATGTACCATGAGTGAAGCCGGGGCGCACAGCTACTTGCTTTGTAAAAAGTTTACAAATGTTATTTGTTTAATGAGTTGTAATCAAAGCTTCAAAAAATTAAAATTATTAACTTATTTTATGTAAACTAGAACAAATGTTCTAGAAAATGTATACGTCTTACTGAATAATATAAACTCAAAGATTAAACTTGAATTGCGAACTATGTGACAATGTTGATTCACATGACTAATTATTAACCTTATGCGATCTTAATAATCACAAAAGAACCATGGGAAATCTTAACACAACGTATTCTTTGTAAATAAAGGCTCTAAAAGGCCCTGTGTAAAATTCAAGCGAATACAATACAAAGCAAATTCAAGGGACGATCTGTGTTGGTTCTATGTAGTTCTTTATCAACTGAAAATCTTTCTTCAAATACGTAGTTATTAGTGCAGAAATCTCTGGGCAGGTTTAGCCTGTCATGGATTCAGTTTTTAGAAGTGTTTATTTATCACATTTATTTGAAGGGTATTTTCAATTGAAGTCATTTCGAAATAGGACAAAGGAAGCAAGACATCCAATTTGAATCTGAATGAAAAAGAACGAGTTAACGATATTACCAAATAAACCAGAAAATATAGTTAAAAATATTAATATAATGCTGATAATGATGAATTGAAATCCCTATGTAACACACATTAATACATATTTTAATATGTACACTAATATGGTGTTTATTATAAGCGCAAACAATATTAGATATTACGTATTTACGAGGGAACATTAAGATTCATTAAACGATACAAAATTACAATTTAAAAAATTACTTTCTCTTCTAACATCCCATTAGTTCACGAATAAGCACATCATCCGATTACGTAAAAAGGTATACGCCGACACTAACGCGTGAACGGTTTGTTTATCAATGCATAACCTTTAGTTGTCATAGCACAATGGCGGGTGACGCCGGGCGAGCATTGTATGTGGCTAACAATGTCACTTCACGGAATTACGCAAATATTTGAAATATAAATATATCACCTTATTTATTATTGAGGTAAGGACGACTGGGATTGTAAATAATATAACAATATATATGTACATAACGGTTCTACTTTAAACGTTAGGATGTCCACCTATAGGTATTTGTTTTAGTCCACTTTCCACTAATATATTTCTCTCAAAATGTCTAGTATGACTGGTCAGCGGCGGCCAGCATCCAGTCGCCCAGTACGTGATTTAGAGACAATTTATGCCTCTGATATGGGTTATTTGTGGTCGGCGTCAGCTATCTATTAAATGACATTTTCATTTTCAGATTTTGGTATTAAAAGAATTCTGCACAATTTTGAATTTTCTTCATAGATGCTTCTATAGGTATACTCCTTAAACACTGTTTTTTAAGTAAATAAGTAGGTACACATTTTTATAAAACATTTTTTAAAACATTACTTTTTAATAAGCCCTAGAACCAAATAAACAAACTATTCAGACTTCCTTTATAATATTAGTAGTCATTTCGATATTTATCACGTATCCGCGTAATTTCAACGTTTTATAGAAAAATCACGTTCAGACGCATACCGTCATGCGCACATGCGTAGAATGCCTCTAGTGCATTACTTCTTACCTATATTGTAATATCTAGGCAGAAACTATGTTATAATTATTGTATCTGTTTATTTAAGCTCATTCCCTCTGTACTGCCCAATCCCTAGGTACTAATCCCTTCCAACTAACAGTGAACTCTGGCTTCGTCCTAGGTACATATTATATACTCAGGGATCATTGAACGAACATTGAACGATGAAGAATTTTTTACATCGATCAATTAGCGCATTCAAACAATTTATATTATAAGATATAGATTTAACATAATCATTTTCAGTCAACTCAACCTACTTCTTCTATTTATCAACTTGCAATTGTATATTCCTACACACTAGGTAGCCACGGATATAATTCTAGCTAACCTAACCTTTTACATATATTGCCCATTAATTGTGCAAATTTATATCATATTTTCTCATCACAGTTTTACATACAATTATATAAACCACTAGTTAAATTCCCTATTTAAATTTTCAACAGTTCATAACCTCGCGAGATCAATTGTAATTTGAAAATTTCTTAGTCTTGCTTTCCATCCTTGGCTTCACCCGATAGTCAATGATAAACCCGCAGTTTCTGATCCCGTAGGATTTTCGTCTCTGTACCAAATCCAAACCCCTCCAGTGGTTTGGGCGTGAAGATGTGACACACAGAGTTATTTCGCATTTTTAATATTAGAAGTTTTTTAAAGAAGAAAGATTTTAAAGTGAAATAATATATGTAAATTAGGACACATTTAGTATCCATCATCTACAGTAACTAACCTGTTTTTTTCCTCATTAAGGAAACAGTTAAATGTCTTTCGGAAAGTATTTAACTAGTCATTAATCGTCTTCGATATTGTTTTAAAGAGTAGGTAGGTACATACCTAATGTTCTTAAGTACTTATTAGATAACAAGCCATGTATGCGTTCAGACATAAAATAAAACTGAATATTTATTTTCCGTTATAATATAATGTTGTAAATTTATAACAAAGAATTTATTGTCAGTGTGGAACCGATAAAAGTTATAGTTCATACCAAATTATAATACGAAATGTAAAATTATATGGTACTTACCCAAATAATTTTTACGTACAAATAATATAATAGGAAGCGTCAATGCCGATTTAATTGGGAACAAATGAACACGGTAGGTACAACATCACCTCATTATTATAATAGCATTTCAATGGATCAAAATTCCGCATATTACTTCCTACTATAAATAGGTACTGGGTTATTTTAAATTTTAATTTCCCGCGCTTTTTACGTGATAGATAATAAAGACATAAATATATCCAAAAGCATTTAGGTATAACGTACATATCCAACAAAAAGAGATGTATCTTTTTTTTTTTTTTATGTCATAGCGGGCTGCTGAGCTGGTGGTTCGCCTGATGGTAAGCGATCACCATCGCCCATAAACATTCGCAAAGGTAGTTCCTCTGTGAATGCGCTGCCCGCTTTTTTGAGGTAAGGGAAAAGGAAAGGATTAACGACTGGAAAGATGGAATGGACTAGGGCGGGTGAGGAAAAGGAAACGGGCCTCCGGCTCCCCCACTCACCGTACGAAACACAGTGGCATGCCACTATTTCACGCCGGTTTTCTGTGGGGGTGTGGTACTTCCCCGGTGCGAGCTGGCCCAATTCGTGCCGAAGCGTGCTCGACTCCCACAATAACAATCTGTGTCTGTATACATCTTAAAATAGGTCCAGTAGTTGTTATAATTTTTTAAATCGGTTGAAATTCTAGGCATCTCACTTACATAAGTAACCATTAGCGCAAACTTACCGATCCGAAACCGAGTAATACCATAAACAATAATTTTCAAAACGCATCGTAATGCTTGATAAGAGTCCTTCGTCTAATGACAGACTCATCTGGCTGCCACATCCGGGGGTCGAAACTATTGAGTGACCGTGGCCTGTCGTCCGCCACTGAGCAGTAAGCACTGGGGACAGATTACAATGCTTTATTCGTGTCGAGGCAATCCATTTGCCTGTTATTAGTTCAGAATTATCATGACTTCAATTATCTATCGATTTATGTTAGGGTTTCTAAGTTGCAGTTATCGATTTAAAGCAAATCTTTCATGTGATTGTATTCATAATAAAAATGCATGTATTCTAGGATTATATCTACAAATAGCTTGTCAATTTAAGGGGTTAAAATTTAAATTAATTGCTCATTGCTTAGTCAACTTGGAAAACAATAAAATACGTAATTAATTGTGCGCAGTCGTAATAGTATTAATTATTAATAATCTGTAGCCTTCGCATTGAACAACTGGACAAATAAACATAAATTTAAAGAGTATATATTCAATTTAAGGAGTAATATACAGAATAATATCCATTTGTGAAATATACGTCATTGTTTTCATTGTTTAAAGAATTCGTTACCATTTTCTCCTATATTTCCGTTCAGTTTTAAAGGGTTAACTGGACTTTATAAAAATTATATGGACTTATCACAACTTTTAATGTCACCAATTTTTCGACAGATATCAAACTCGCGGGAATTTAACGGTGTTTAGAATTTTACGGTGACATAATATTGCTTCTGAAACATTTATTTGCGAGAAACATAAAGCTATGATATCATTATTTATATTAAAAGTTATAAATATTTATAACCATATGCCATAAAGTAATTTAAACCTCTTTGAGTGGTTTTTCCGTATCGCATTAATGATAAACTTTATACAATTAGCACCTTTAGTGCGACACGCTAATGAAAAATATACATATAAATAAAATGTTATATATAGCTACAAAATAAGAAATTTATATTAATACTAGCCGTAACCCGCGACATCACTCACGTGGTACGTTTTCCCGTGAAAGACAACAGACAGCCATACATCCATACTTATAAACTTTCGCGATTCTAATATAAGTAGGATTACGTAGAAATATAAATATATTTTTGGCGCCTTATAACATCTATTTATAACAAAGCTTAATGTCATAGAATGCACCTTGATACAGCTGGCAGCATCATAAAAAAAATTAAATGTATTATTTATCTGTGACGGTACTTAATGCGCGCGGGAAAATTATTACGTTGAATTGTTATAAAAATGTTTTTATAAGAAAATTAATTATGAGAAGGAAGTAGGAACTAATGCATTGTTTCCAAAATTTTTTGGTTAATATGCTTTGTTATTTTATTGTCATACAAAAATCTTTGTATTATATATAACTTATTTTACTAGGATGTAAATAAGTATGAATGCGAATGCGAATAAGGATTAATGTAATGTTTAATAAACACAAAGTTAGTACATACTATATGCAACTATTACTTTGTGATTCAATGCATAATTTTATTGCAATATTATATGCATTATATTATGCATTTTAGCCTCTTCATTTAAATTAGAGTTACACTAATAATAGAAAGAAAGAAAGAAACATTTATTTCTTATTATTAAATCATCATCATCAGCCCATCTATGTTCCCACTGCTGGGACACAGGCCTCCTAGGAGGGTTCAGGCCATAATCACGCTGGCCAAGTGCGGGTTGGCAGATGTCACATGTCGTCGAACTTTTGATTCTCGGACATGTCGGTTTCCTCACGATGTTTTCCTTCACCGTTTTAAGCAGTGGCGAGCGGTAGTTCATTCTTGTTATATTAAATAATAAATAACAGTTTACTTTTTCCCACCTTTTTGATACCTACTTATTTAACATAATAAAAATGAAAATTCGCGTACTACTAATGATAAAAACGTTTACCAATATCAAGCTAGTCTTTGTCTCCAAAAATGGATTACCAACTTTATAGTGAATAAAAAGGAAAGGTTTGAAGCTCTCTCCCACATTAATTACGAATCAGTAGCATTGCTATACATGCTACTATTTCACGCCGATGTTGGGGGGGGCGTTGGACTTTCCCCGGTGTGAGCTGGCCGATACAAGCTGAAACATGCTTGACTCCCATATTAAAAATACTGTAATATGGAATCTTTTTGTTTTTTTTCAAGAAATTAATTTTTTGTCATTGTCGGCAATGGAGCTGGTAGGTCGCTGATGGTAAGCGCTACCACCGCGCATAAACATTTGCAGAGGCGTAAGGTCGTTTGCAGACTTTGCAAACATATGGATTTACAACTTTTAATGGAAAGGGTTAAGGAATGGTGGAGGAATGACGGAAAGGATTTAGAAGGGTAAGGAAAATGATACGAGTGTGTTATTTTGTTAACCTTTTTACATATTGTTCCCAGTAATGGTGTGGGGTGAAACAAGATGGCAGCCCATCAGCTGCGGCTGCTGCTATGGAAAGACTATCTCGTGAGGAAGAGGAACCCGGTGAGTGATAGCGTATCTGAGGAAAAGGAAGTTAAAAAATTTAAGTTACGTTTTTGGCTTGTACGTAAAAATTATTATAGTTAGTATAATAAGGAACACTAGCTCCTAAGACACACTATATATAATGTTATAATATTATATATAGTGTGTATAACTATAAAAAACACTCCAACAAACAACACACACACAAACACAATAAAAAATATATAATATTTGTCTACATAAAAAATAGAAGGCTTTTTTTATTTAGGTAGAAAACTTCGCGTTTTTAAAGCAAAACCATTACTAGTTATTATAATGAAGTAGTTAATAGTTAGTAGGTACATTATAACTTGTAATTGTGCATTTATTGGAACTCTATGCCTAGTAGCTATTCAGTTTCAAGAATTAATATCTATGAATGAACCAATCGTAATTAATTATGGTACGGTATTTAAGTGGTATAGTATAATTAGCGTGCGTACATTGCTTATGAATAATGTAATGTATGATTCAATGAGGAATATAAAAAAGAAAGAGTAATTTTATATAACAATGTTATATGCAAAAGCGGGGACGGCTTTCAAAAGGTGGGAAATAAATAGAAAATTTTAATAATTATTTTAAATAAAATACTAAACCGCCCTGGAATTGTCAGAACTAGAGCAAATTTAAAAATATATGAGCTATACATTATTCATGCTATTGCCCGTGGCTTTGTCCGCGGGTGAAACCACGTGGCGCAACTAGTAATATTAAAATTTCATTTTTAAATTATTAACAGACCTTAATAATATGTATAAGACGGTGGTCGACAAAATAATATAGTTAGGACATTGTAGTGGATAATTTTATGTGATCTGAAGGTCAATAGATCTGTTATTAAACTTTAAACCTTTATGATTAACGATTTATTACTTTAGTAAGTTGTAGAATTCTTAATAGAAGTAATTATGATTAAGGAAAACTCTTGTCATATATTATGTAAATCAAAATCATTAAAAAACCTTATACGTTGATCAATAACTATTACCACTTATAACTTTTTGAACCCTTATCTTTAGCATATCATTAAGGTACTTATTATTATTTTTTTAAATTCGTTTAACTTACGTATGGTTAGATTATGATGGCGCAGAATGATAAGGAAAAGAAAATTGATATATTAATATTAAAGCTATTGTAAATACATAAAACATTATTTGTGAATTATTATACTGATTATAAAGTAAAAAAGGAATTAGTTAATTTTAAGTAAATAGTTAAAATAGTAAAGTCCTAAATGTTCGTAACTTAAAAAAATAGTAAAATAGTAAATGTTGGCAAGAAACACTTAGGCAAATATGCGGGCCCAACTTAATTTAAAATACAAGTGACAAGTTATATCATAAAGAGCAAGCATAATTATTGGATAACTAGACGCGCGTCCCGGCTCCGCCGTGATATCAAATATCCTGTTTCCCAAGCGAGCGTTTAATCGGAATAAAAGTATCCTATCACCCAAATCAGCTCATATCCTGTTTTTGTATAAAATTTCATCTAAATCCGCTCAGCAGTTTCAACGTGATTGACGGACAAACATCCAAACAAACGAACTTTCACATTTATAATATTATTAGGATCAATGTGATTAATTTGCAGTGATATAGTTATTTGTATAACAATATCGTGACATACAAAATCGTAGTTTTCAGTAAGGATGAGAAAACATTTTTTTTATTTAGAATACATCTGTGGTTTACTCTTTTTGATGTTATTTCAGATAACGATAGCTGGTCTATTTTGGGCGCTGTGTGTCGTCTCCAGCATTTGCATAGTCCGGTACAACATCGACAATCAAGACTACCCTACGTGTAAGTGAAGCATAATTGAGCGTATTACTTCAAAAATTACAGAGAATTTTGAAGAAAACATCTGAAACATACAATGTTCGCTTATTAATAAAGGAAAAGCAAAGAAAATGAAAAGAACTTCGAAGTTTAAACTTTTGATCTACAATTTTTTACCGCAGAAAAACCACTGAATTTATGTATATAAATATACATATAAGCTATAGACGTAGCAGTGAAGCCTAGTAATAAAAGAAATAGGTCTTAAAATTAAATATTATTCGAATAAAATCCACATACCATGCGTAAAATATAGAACTCTCCCATTCTAATCACGTGTTCTTATCAATTTCCAGGTCAATTCGCAGCTCGTAGTCTACCAAGTGCTGGTGTCCTGTCGTTTCTGCAGTCGTTTATATGCAACGTCAACAATGAATGCTCTCCGATGGATCAGTATCAGGAGATACCGACTTATGAGAAGTCCAAGTTAGTTTTATTTTTAATTAGCTTCCTGCTCGCGGCTTCGTCCGCCTCCGTATTATTCTTACCTTTTGAACCTTACCCGGACTGTTCAGAATGCACCAAAAACATGATTATAAAAATCAGACCAGCCGTTCTCGAGTTTTAGTGAGACTAACGAACAGCAATTGATTTTTATAT
>NC_052128.1:6368017-6392891 GCF_012273895.1 Zerene cesonia | reverse complement strand
AAGTAATAAATGTTATTTGCAGTTAACAATTTTCTTTTTTCTTTATTACAATATTTATGGCAAGACTAGGTATAAGAAGATTTGCCAATCCATTTGACCCATTTTGAACCACCAGTTTCTATACCAACTATAACATTTAATGGTTTAAGTTTTTATCATTTAATTTAATATTATTTCCCCAGTTTCTGTATCATCTATAACATAAAAATGTTAATTTTTTATTATTGTAATATTTTTGTAATTTAATTTGATATATTAATCAGTTATTACGAAAATAGTACAGCATTAAAAATATGTTTATGTAGATTGTAGAGTATATAAAAAAGTGAAGTGCCGTGTCCCCTAGTTGGGTTTGGGGCAGATGATGTACATCTGTGTAGAATATACAGTAAACATAAATTACAATAAATAATTATTTTGTAAGTACAAAGTGTTGTAAAAAATAATTCTTATTTAGGTTTACAAATTCTTTTAAAATGACTCAAAAATAATATGTAAAACTGTTTCTAGGTTAACCCAGCTCCAACGCCAACTAGCGCCTCTGATCTCCAACGCGAGCGTAGTGGAGGTCGCGGGTTCGATTCCGGATGCACTCAAGTTGATATCCACGTTGGCTGATGTGGCTGATGAACCAGCTTTTCTGGATATTACTAGTAAGTTTTTTCAACCGATTTCAAAAAAGGAGGAGGTTATCCGATCGTATATTTTTTTTGGCTCTGCTAAGCAATTTTGATGATTAGTCAATTTTAAAGCGGTTTAGTTTTTTGTTGAAGATAGTTATTTATTTAAAGCTTTATAACATTAATTTGTGTTATTTCAACATGTAAGACATATTATTGTATCAACCTATACTTCTAGTATGATATATAAGCGAAATAATTTAAAATAATTCTCCTTCCAGAAAATGGTATCCACGTAAAGGACTTATTTAGAAGTCCGAGCCGAATAAAACGGTATCTCTCCAGTCACTTGGACTTATCTGATAATGTCATTGATAGCGTGCTGTCTGCTAAACTTGGTCTGGGTTCTGTGAGTATTCAACTATCAGTTTAATCACTTCTTTTTTAATTTCTTGGCCCTTTCTTTCGATATTCACATCCATTTAAGCAGATGATCTTTTTCGACACTCATAATTTTCAACCAACTTAATTTTTTTTTTGCCTGTTTCCGCGGAAATTGGGTGAACCGATTTTGACGATTCTACTTATGTTTGAAAGCTGATTTATGGTAGTCTGATTTAGATTTTCCTAGACAATTTTAATGTGGTTTAGCTTGTTCTTAAAAATAATCATATTAAAAAAGCAATTCCTATCGATAAATCTTACTCTTATTTCAGATCATGAGCGGTGATTTGAATAGGTGTGACATTAATTCAATGAAACAATTAATAAAAGTAGAGAATGAAGAATATCTAGAAGAATTTGTGAAAGCATTATGTTCTCTATCTAAAAGTAAATTACAGAAAACTGTCACAGAACTGCTGCCTGAAATCAATATAGGGAAATATATGACAATGGTGAGTCACGAATTTGTTCATTTAATTCCGGCTTTGTATACGAAATTATTTTAACAGCAGAGAAATTACAGTATTTTTAATTTTATATGTATTTTTTTTTTATGTCACCGTCGGCAATGGTGCTGGTGGGTCGCCTGATGGTAAGCGCTACCACCGCCCATGAACATTTGGAGAGGCGTGAGGTCGTTTGCAGACCTTACGTCTACAAATGGATTGCCGACTTAAAATTGGAAAGGGATCAGGAAAGGATTGATTAGAGGAATGTAGGAAAGGCATGGGAAGGGTAAGGAAAGGGATATGGGCCTCCGGCTCCCCCACTCACCGAACGAAACACAGCAATATGCTATTTCACGCCGGTCTTCTGTGGGGGTGTGGTACTTCCCCGGTGCGAGCTGGCCCAATTCATGCCGAAGCGTGCTCGACTACCATAATAAATATATATAATATAATGACAAGTCGATATTCAAATGTTAGTCGTTCTTGTTAAAGTCTAGTTTATGACTTTTCACAGGCTGGCAACATGTACCGCAAATTATCAGGCGACTCACGCTTGACGGAGTTAGGCGAAATGGCCACAGCGGGGCTCAGGATGCTCTCCATCAGAAGCTTCCTACCGCCCGAACTTAGCGGCATCTTCTTTGGGGATGATGGAGACTTTAGTTATATGCCCTTGTCTATGTAAGTTTGGACTATACCCAAAATTAATACATAAAAAATATATATATATACAGTGTAATTATTTGGACTAAATTATAAACTGTTAAAATTTAAAGATCATATTTTTAATTGAGGTGCATTCTTAAAGTACACTGCTATTTATTAGTACCTTAATTCAATTTGTATTTATATCAATCAATTAAGAGGACATTTTTGCTTTTTGTTTCAGGTTGAATAAATTCATAAATCTGTTTCAACCAACATTTGGTGATACTCAATCCTTCAAATCATTAAGAGATGTTTTGGATGCATTCGTTCTTGGAGCCAAATATCTAAACAAGATACTTAATAAACAAGATGAATCTACTGTAAATAAGAGCAGTCATAATGTACAATTAGATAGAATGTCTAATGTTTTAAGTAATGCTTTAGATGTCGCTCAAGATGCAACAGACAATGATACAACTATAGATATATACAATATGTAAGTATTTAAATATAACTTCAACAATTTTAACAACTATCCAAAAATAACAAATGTAGCGATAATTAATTATAATTTTCCTTTGCTTTTCAGATTAACCCGAATAACAAACTTGATGCTAAAATTCCTCTCGAAACCGCAAAAACATGACGTCCTATTCTATTCCACCCTGTTATCAAAATTAATACAAGTAGCGGATAGAATGGTCAACATCAACATTAATATAGAACAGACGATCCACGACGTATCCCTGCGAAACCCCAAAGGGGTTAGAGTGCTTCTGGGGTTGCCGTTGAGTGTCATAGCTAAGGGGTTAGAGGGGCTTGCTGATCCTGAGAGAGCGCAAGTGTGTTTTATGCTAAATTCAATAAAAAAATGGATGACATCAAAAAATTTTCAGCGTTATTCGATCGGATATTTATTAAAACGTTACGTTACGGGCTTTCAATATTATTATGAAGAATATAGTTATTCTAGTTGTTTTATAAATTTACAAGTTCAAAAAATAAATTTTATAAGATATTTGACGCTAAACCGCTCTTATACAATTCCTTTACTTGTATACATTAAAACTAACCACTAAATATTTAATTCTAGATTATAACAACAAATCTAGACAAGCCAGGGCAAACATTCTGCGACCTAAGCCGCATCAGTCAATTCTTCCTCGTCTCCAAAAAAGAGGCATCGGAATTAAAAAGTCGGCTTTGTACCGATGTTTGGAAAGATTATGTTAAAGATATGATTACTTCTTTTGGAACTTACGAAGCTAAGGACAATGTAAGTGGATATGAAAATAATATAATATTTTTTTAGGAATAATTTATTGTTTGTTAAAATGTTGGCATCACATCTATATAACATTTCTCACATTATCATATATTAGCTGTTCGCCCCAGCTTCGCCCGTGGTACATATATAGCCTATGTCACTTAGTGAAGTTGCAGCTATCTAATAGTGAAAGAATTTTTACTGTCGGCCCAGTAGATTTTTAGTTTATCCATTACAAACAAACAAAAATGCAAATTCATCCTCTTTATAATATTAGTGTAGATGTACTAAGCTGAAGTGTTTGCTGTCTGTTTGATCAGGCGCTTATATTTGTTCGAATTAAAAAGTTTGGCTGAATGTGATATTACACAAAGTGCTAGAATAAAATACTAGCGTTTCTCTGCTTCGCCTCATAATATAAAGGAAAAAATATCATTGAATAGAAATATTTTTCAGATCAACGCAATGGCTTCCCTATTTGTGATGGAAGCACTTGGCACCGACATAACAGACCAACTGTATTCAATTGAGAAAGACTTCCAAATACTAAAGAACTTCACGCAATTAATTGTTGATATGGATAAAGTTAAAAAACCTGAACTTAACTGGGATGCGATATTTAACCCACGAGAAGACGCTAAATTCTTAAAAGTGGTTAAAGAGAAGGAAGGTCTTGGGAAGCTTATCTTGTAAGTAGTTTTAGTTTGTTTACTATTATAAAATTGTTTAATTCTCAATCAAGACAATACGCTACAAAACTGACATCATAATTATTAAGCCAAGTTTTCTTAGACTGACAAAATTTAGAGTTTGCTAAATATATCCACATAATAAATAATTTATAACAATAATACATAATAAAAATTAATTATATATAATAATAAAAAGACATATTAATCAATTAGACGCTCGTCCCGGCTCTGTCCGGATATCAAGATTCCTGTTTTATCATTTCACCGAGATAATAAGTATCCTATCATCCAAGTCAGCTCATACTCTGTCTATATCAAATTTCATCAAAATCCGTTCAGTAGCTTCAGAGTGATTGACGGACAAATATCCAAACTAACAAATTTTCATATTTATAATATCAGTGAAATCATTTTTTTTCTGCGAAATATCACAGAATGTGTTTACAAAGTTGTTAAATTAAGCCCCTTTTATATCACTACATCAATACTAACTTCTTGAACCTCAAAACCAATTCCAGATTAGCAGTCCATGGTTCCTTAGCAAAGGAAGTTGTTAAGCAGAATCCGTTATTGGAATTCAAGATAAGTCCCTTCTTAAAGGATGCCACGACTATGGTGGAAGCTGTGAATCAACAGTTAGACCTAGCCTCTAAAGACCTAGCTGAAAGGGCTAAGAAGATATACCCAGATGTACTGTGGATGCTTGCACTAACCGCTTTAGATGAAAATAAGGTTTGTCTGAAGCCCAATAAGAACCAAATTTTTATACAATCATCATAATATTTTGAAAGAAAATAAAAAAATTAACCATACAATAAATTTGTTTGTTTGTTTTTTGAATGCTTAATTAGATTATATATAATTAATTATTTTATTATATATATAATTTCAACCAATAAAAGATAATTTTAATGGGATGCATATGAATTTATAATATTTAGGCGAACCTGTGATTAAATATCGGTTTCCAGACCTACAGATCTCTATCAACAGCAAGTGAAGATATATTTTGCAATGGCTTCCAAAACGCGACAACATACCTCAATTTCCCGCCAAATGTGAAGGGAGAAGATTTAGTCCATACACTGTGTGATGTTTCCGCGGAAATCGATAATGGATTAAAAGCTAACTCTGTGCTATCGAAAGCTGTAAGTATACTTTACTATTAGTAATCGCTCATTGCCTCATTTATATTATTGTATTTATTCAACTTGATACATGAATAAATCATCAACATTACGAAACCTTTCTTAATGTTTTTAAACTTGCAATAATGATTTTCAATGTTTATGATAATTTTTCTGTGTGTTGTTTCGATTTTGATTTATAAAACATTTAAATTTAAAATGTTTTTTTTGTCAAACAGAACACGTACTTGGTGCACATCAGAGCGACAACGCTCTGACGCGTGCTAAATACACGTTTTATCTGACAAATACCACCTGACGCGCTATGATCCTATACGGCATCATAGCACGGCGTTTTGTTTCACAAAGCTATTACAAGTAATGAAAATAATACATATCAAGATAGATGTCTTTTACAACTTCCACCATCAATTATAAATAAAATATATCTGTAATTGCACAACAATTTTTACAGATATCGGCAGTAAAGAACGCAAACCACACAGCATTAGAAGAAGTGAACTGGACAAAGCTTATCATGAACTTAAAACAACTCTACATTACATTAGAACGGGACTATCCATATGTTATCGAGTTCCGGAACTATGGAATGGACGAACAGACGAAAATTCAGATTGGAGATATGTTCAAGGAGGCTAAAGAGTTCTGGTTCAGTTTCAGAAGTTTGAAGAGAGTTTTGATATTAAGGTAAAACAAAACGATTTACTATTATTTAAAACGTAATTTATTAATCGTTTTTCTGAGAGCAATTTTGATCCCAATTCATTTAAAGTATGGTATAACATTCATTGTGTTGCGAATGAAATTATAGATTCATCTTTCTTTCTTTAGACATCCTTGTCTTTCAGTTTGATCCTACTCATTTCGATTGCTTTAACACATAAGTGAAATTTTATTAAGAGTTCACAAAATAGTTTTTAATACATTTCATACAAATATTCCAGCATCAACGTCGGCCTGCGGATGATGGATCTCCTAAACAGTGACGCGTTTGGTTTGACGCAGGACATTTGGGTCAGGATTAAATACTATCTTGCTATAATCACTGGACCAATGGACGCTTTTAATGATTTCGTCACTTTTGTTCATGGTTTGTTAACTTTTTATGCTAGATCTAACCTATGTATGTATAACTGTTTGAACTCACTTCTAAACATTTATTCTACTTTTTCAGGTGTAACATCCAATAAGCTGCAACTAACAGATATACCACCGAAAACGGCTGTCGTTTTGAACACGATTTTGTCGAATTTACCGAAATTCATTACAGAATTTGTTGATATTATAGTTAGAGATAGTGTCGAGGTAAGGTCACTTACGTCACACACACACACACACAGCTTTAACTTGAAAATTTCAACATATAATGAGGAAAATTTTTAAAATAAATATCGATTTATGAATTTTTATTGTAGTTCTTCTATTCTTCCAGGTTCAACCAGTAATAGATATCATGAATGGCAACCCACCCTGGCCCTGTGGACCGAGCCTGACTCAGCTGATTCCTTTCACCGCGTCGTCTGAACAGGCCCTTATCTCTCTGGAGAAGCTCTTGTGCTTCGACAGAACTTTCCAGAACGAATGGAGGGGGTATCTGGATGAGAAGAATGTCACGCTCTTTGTAAGTTTGACATTTTTTATAGAAGAAAAAAGTAGAGTTGGCTCCTAACAATTTTTATGAAATAGCTGAATCCTTATTATCTAAACATACATACATTACGTGTTACACGTTGTTTGTCCGCGATGGACTCCTAAACTGATTAACCAACTTGGTCTAGTCATAACCTTTATTAGTGGTACCCTCGCTGTTTGTAATATAGCGCTTAATTTAAAACTCTTAGGACAATTATATGTTTCATATTTAGCATACATATCAATTTTAACTAAATTGTTCAGTATTTATCGAACTTCTATGCTTTATAACATCAAACAAATATCGACTTTATTGCATTGCAGAAAAGTGCAAAGTGGAACACAACGCAATTCGCTCCACACGTTTTCCTAAAGTTCTCGTCAGCTTTCGACAGAACTGTCAATAATTTTGACACGATTAAAGAAATCATGCGAAATGCTTTCGTGGAGGAAAACAATGGACGCCTCAGTTTGATGTCCGCCTGGAAGTATACCGTGGACACTTTGAACACTTCGGATCGAGATGTCATATTAAGGTAAAATGTGATTTATAAACAATGCTATCATAATTCGTAATGTTTCCTGAATAATCAGGTATTCATTTTATTTTCAATATTTCAGAAAATGTTTCACCAAAATTGACACAGTTCTGGACTCCATAAACACATCAAGCGTACAAGAAAACCTGCCTCTCTATACTCTATGGCTCAACTACCTCAACTGCTCCGACCAGGTGTACCTCGACCCCCAGTGCCGCGAGGTGGGCAGAGCCGCGGGCAAACACATGTTCAAGCTCTTGTCTATGGCCGTTGGAAACTTTTCGGAAGATGTCGTCACTTATTTAAGTGAAGTTAATGGTGAGGGTTTTTAAATCTCTTTCTTTTTCATTCGAATTTGAATATGTTTTTAGTTTGTATTTGGATTTTTTATCTTTGATTCTGAAAATTTAGAGATATGCTATAATTTGATCGGATATGAAATATTTATCATTGCATTAAATTAAACTATTTAACTAGTGATGTCATCGGCTTTATTAAGGTTCTCTACTTAAAACTTTACATTCAATTTCTATTTGTAATCTTTCATATATTTGCAGAGGCAAATGCAACACTATTACAACAACTCGGCTTCACTCGCAATACGGTTCTCTACATGATGTATGACAAAATGCCTGATTTGATTAGTGTTCTTATCAATTCGTACTGGGATCTTGGCTTTATGAACCAGGTATGTTTTTATTTTTAAGCAATATGTTTATTTAGTATTGTCCCAACATTATGTACATTTTTTTTAATTCAGTAAGTAGCCGTGTCTTAACGCAGACTATAATCTATCTCTGACACAAATTTCATACAGATCTAATGAGCTGTTTTTACGCGAAAGAGTAAAACACACACATTAATATATTTTTCACTTTCGTTTTTAATAATTAGTAAGATAAACTTTCAACTATGTCATAGATAATAATAAAAAAATCACACTTTTCTGTACAAATAGGTATTATATTTATATTTGATTTTGTTCTAAAGATAATTAAAGTTATGATACTCAATCAATTGTTTGTCCAGGTGCGCCGCGCAACCCAAACCAAGTTCTGGGACTGCGATGCTTTGCTGTCGGCGTTGAACCCAGGACCAGGAAGTCCAGTTACCAGAGATTTCATACAAAGGCTCCAGCCATTCGCATGTCCGTCCATTTTGTACTGGCTCTCTATGCCCAGGGGAGCGAATATCTTCTTGGATGTTATTTCTAAGCCGGTAAGGGTAAATTACTATTCTTTAAAACGGCTTTCAATTGATTGATCAATTTAACAGGATATTAAGTTAGAATATGAGTCCGATTAACATTTTATGATATAGCTTTAATAAATATAAAGTTTTATATTGTCATTTTTGGTTATATCAGTAAGGGTAGGGTGTTTAAGGTAATGTAATAGTAGAATATGTCTACGATAAATATTTTATGGTAAGTGAATAAATATTTTATAAAATGTCATTTTCTGTTTAAATTTTTTTACTCTATGTAATTTTTTTCTTTTTTTCATTTCAGCAATACTTATTATTCACACTCAATGTTTCGCACTTCCAAAGCTCTTACGACAAGGCGTATGTAACCGCAACTAAGTTGACCAATCTGTTAACAGACATATCGAAGGAAAAAGAAACGAACAAAATCGACTTCTCCTTAGATACACTTAAGACTAAACTAAGAGAGCTTGTTGACACTATGTTATCATACAAAATTAAAGACACTGAGCCTTCATACGTAGCGTTTAATGAAATGATGAAAAAACAATCAATATCAACAATATATCTGACAAGAACTGTCGCTGTTACTAATAGAATAGCTGAGTTGATAAACAGTTTCAATGTGGCAGAAGTTATCAGCAATATATCAGATGAAGACAAAAAAGCTATTGAGAGTGACCTCAGTTCGATAAAACTGATATTTAAAAGACGTACAGCGGAAGTTGTCGGAATACATTTCGATGTGATTACTGATGTTTTATGGACGAACAGAAAAGATTACAAAATCACCAACGCACTGGAAGTTATGTGTGATAATTTAAAAATGAATGACACTAGTAAAGTAATTTTGGGTGATAGTGTCCGAATCAGAGCTATTATTTGTTCTAAGCAATACAAAATTATCTACAATGCGGTGCAACATGTTATGGACGATGATGCTAAAAATGCAAGAAACAGCTTGCTAAATATGATGAAAGTTTTACAAAACGATAGCACTGAAGATGTATCAAATGTCTCTGGTTTTATCAATGATAAGTTAGTAAGAATTTATATATTGCGATGGTTTTTATTGATTTACACATTCCTTTGAGTAATAATACCAAATATCATATTTCAGTTCCCCAATAGTGTCTGCGTTACAAAGGTCCATAACCTACGCATCAGAACTCTCCCTACCCATCTACCTCAAGTTCCTCGACAGCAGCATCCAGCACCAAAGCGTAGTGGTCGATTTCCTTTCGGGGAGAGACTGGTGGGGGGGATTGAGGAGGTTGTACACTGGACCGTATTCAACCAACTTTTTTGATTCCGTTGAACAAACTTTTGATATCGCTGATAATGTTTTGACCAATTTGGATAAGATACATGTAAGTATATAATAATGTACTTGAAAGAATTGCTTTTAAAAATTAAATTTTAATTTTTTATAATTATAAACAGTGTATATTTGATTAAAAATATATAAACATTGATATATAAATAAACATCGTCGATCATGACAGCGTGATTCGGTCAATTGAAGCATAGAGTTTTGAGTTTACAAATGTATACGTGTCATTATAACAGCGAATTATATTCATTCCCTCCTAGATAGTAAAACTCCTCCGCGACACCAACGTGAACGACACGGAGTCGTTTTGTCTTCCCAACGTCACGATATCGGACTACATCCCGGATAGCACTGGGAAACTGGCCAAACTACAAGCGCAGCTTTGTGACGGAAAGTCGATCAAGGAAATACCGCCTTTGGTGTTTGCTTCACAGGTTAGAAACAAGTGACATATCACATTGGTCCAACTCAAACATTAATCTTTTTTAAAAGCTTCCTGAATACTGTTCATTTGATGACCTTTTATATAACATTTCCTTTAAGATCTGTGGATTTGAATCTCATTAAAGAAAGGAAAAATTAAATCAACATCGAAAATCTACTCTTCAACCAATCTGTAGAAAAGAAAGAAAAAAATGAGCATCCTGTTGACATTTTTTTTGTGTTAAAGTGTTCTTTAATGAAAATTTTTAATCTTCAATCCTTTTTTCCAGGGCTACGACGATTCATTACAGTTATCAGCATCTATAGACTATCCAGAAATAAACTCTGATATTTCACAACTAGAAGCAAAACTGTCTTCTATAACAGATGGGCCGCAATCTCCTCAACTACCTCCTTGGGTAACCGATGAGAATCTGTCACATTTCAGAAGTTTGATGCTCGACTTACTGTCTAAAGAAAGTTTGACTAAGATCGCGTTCGGGGTTATGAGTAACATTGCGGACGCAGGCACTTTGTATTTAAATACCACGTAAGTTCCATTTCATTGATTATTTAATATTTATTTATTTTATAATGTATTTTTTATACAAAAACCGAATTTATATGTATAACGCAATCATTTTGGTCCATGCTGCACGTTTTATACACACTTGGCTTAAACACAATTAACCAAACAATAGCACACCAGCACCCACACTGTACTAGCCTGTAGCGTGACCACTGATAATATTATTTCACTTTTCTTTGCCATTGATGTATAATATTGCCTCTATAATTTGCAAAGATTTTATTTATTTCATCATATCACAAAGAAACAATAGTACAGAATCAAACAGATCCTGACCTTCAAACTAATGGTGATCTATCAATGGAACTTTTGTGTTTACGTCCTAAGTAAAAATTTTAAACAAATATATTTTATTTTGCACACTTTTGTTCTAGAACAACAAAATTAATTAATTCAATGTAGACTATAAAGAACTCAATTTTAATCACTAGTTGCTCCATGTGCTCCCAACCCACGAGCTGGCTGAAGCAACTCACCTTGCAGCTGTTCAAACGGCAGGAGTACGACTCGCTGCTGTGCCACCTCCACACACTCAGTCTGGAGGAGGTCTACTTGGCGCTCAGGAACGACTTCCACTGGGACATGGCTATAAGTGAGGTGAGACTAATTCCTCTTTCTACAACTGTTTTTTTTATGTTACTCGCTTAAAAAGATGTGGAACGAATTAACTTTTACAATATGAGAATTATGAGAACTCTCTAGCTACGCCTCGTGGTTTCAAACGCTCATGAATCTGCGGATGAAAGCAAGTATTCTTCTAGTTTATGTGTTATTCTGTTACATAATATTTCATCCTGACCGATTATCAACATCCGTTCCATTATTTTTAGATGAAAGAATAACAGACATTCATAATTCCATACATTCTTGTAAACTTTCACGTTTGTTAGAATATATGGAAAGCAAACGAAAACAAACGTACAGAATATACAAGAATATATTATACAAACAAGAAATATAAAAATGTAACTGAAATATTCGGCAATATATAAACTTATTTCAGCTGATATCGACACGCAACTACACGAAATACGAATTAAACAAAGCGTTGAACGAGCTGCTGGAACAGATCAAACTGAACCTTCTGGAAGACATCACGGCCAACAGCAGCAAGCTGGCCGAGTGTCTCGCCAGGAACGCAACTAGGAATCCGCTAGGAAACGCCACATTGTAAGTAAAAAGACTGTTGGAGGTGTTCAAACAAGCCTATGTGACTTGATAAAAAATAAAAAACGATTTTAAAACTTTCAACTGTTTTTGTTATTAATATATTTATAAAGATTTAAGATATCTGAGTAGAATAGAGCAACAACAGATTCAAATTAAAGGATAAAAAAGATTATTAGATTTCTTTCTCACAACAAAAACGCTAATTTTTCATTATTTCTGAATAATAGTAATTCAATTAAATATGCTTAAATTTTCAGAGTATCAACAGTATTGTCTCGCGTAATAAAACTCCTCAGAGCAGACCTACCTCACCTCCAAGAAGTAGACGGAATCACAGAAGTGCCTTACCTTCAAGAGCTTCACAATGACGTAGCACATAATCTAGATGTTGACAGACCTCTGACTGAATATCTGAAGAGTGACAATACATTGATTAAAGACCTAGGTAATTCTATAGATGACAGTGACCTGATTGAAGATCTTAAGGACGCTGATATTAATTTACGTAAAGTAAGTAATGTATGAAAACATTGAAGATTTTCAAATCTAAATATAAACAATATTTATTACAGCATATCCAATTGTAATTCTGTGGAGTCAAATAAATGTTTCTTTCTTTCTTTCTTTAAAACCATATTACCTTGCTATTATATTACTGACCTGTGATGAATAATTAATTATGTTTAAGAATAGATCCTGAAAAATAAATCAAATTATAGTTGAAAACTAATGGTGAAAATTGATCTCTTTTTCAGGTCAGAGACTTGCGTTCACTGAACGAGCCGATTAAGCTTAAGAAATACAATTGGACGCAAGTGTGCGTCTCATACAATTGCAGTGAAATGATCCAGATTATAGACAATAATTTGAATGTGACTTTAGTGGATGAAATGGTGAGTTTATTGAAATCTCACACTAATAAAATAAAGCTGAAGTTTGTTTGTTGAAAGCGCTTATCTTAAGAACTAGTAGGCCAATTTCAAAAGATCTCTGATCTTCTACTAATAATTATGTAATGATAAAAACAGAGTATACACTCGCCTATCAAGTGAATTTTAGTAGAGTTGGAAGAGGGTATGGCAGCTACATAAGCTCATTGTATCCTAAACGATGACAAGAACAGAGTTTGAACAGTAAACATAGATATGCTTGATATTTTTCACGGTTTTATGAAAATATGAGGGTTTAGAAATTGCCGGCTCAATGATTCAGGATTATATAAGCTGAGAAAGAAATCGAAGTAAAAATAATAAAATTTAAAGAAATCTACATTTTAAAATTACAGTTGCCTGAAATCCAAAGTGAAGCTTTCTGGAACTTCAATTTCATGGCCAAAATACTGCATCCACAAGAGATCATATTAGAACACGTGGCCAGGGTTTTGGGTCTCCTTAGTAAAATGGATATCAAAGGAGTGTTGGAGGGAAAACTGACATCTTCAATTGATGTTGTAATGCAAGTTTTAATGGATGATACACTCAATGGACTTGTTTATAGGTAAGTTCTTAGTTTCATACTTTTTGTATTATTATATATCCATACAAAATAGGAAAAACACTGTTTTTCACAATCAATTTTTTTTTAAAAGCTAATATTAAAAAAATTGTTGTTTTTTATTAACAACTTAAATTATGTTTGTGTTTGTCTCCTTTAGACTCAATTTAATTAATTTTCTTACGAATACTTCGTAAGAGCAAGTGAGACTGTTTAGTTGGATCTATCATTAAAGCGTGTTTTTAAGTTTTTTTTAACTATGTATGTTATTTTTTTACTTCTACTTTTTGTTTTATTTAATTTTTTGGATTGAAATTATGATTGAAACAAATTTTTTCTAGTATCGATGGTATTCTCACAGAAAGTCACCCACTTCTTCAAGATACAGATCTAGATTTTGACGTGAAGTCTATTACTAAGGGGCTACAGGTGTTGCATCAAATGAAAGACTATGTTGTTAAAAATGACGTCAGCAGTGAGTATTTTGATAGAAATTAGCATTTTTTGTTAATCGTTTAATACATACTTGCTAAAAAATTGTGAAAGTAAATAAAGATAAATAAACATGCCTGGTTAGATTAAGCTTAGTAATGAAATATTACTCTTTTCAACTCTATACCTTCATTACATGTGTTATATATATGATAAAACTTAGGGGGCGTCCATAAATTACGTGAGGTGTTTAAGGAGGTTTTTATATATATTTTTAATATTTTTTTTTTCAAAAAATCCTGAAAAATGTCTCACGTAATTTATGGACGCCCCCTTATAGCTATCTATTTTCCAGTAACTCTATCCGACATATTCAAGAATCCAGATAGAATAGAAACTTCCTTGAAGAGCATCGGCGTGAACGAGTCGAGCTTTTGGTCAATAGCTCCAAAATTGTATACGGGAAAATTGCATTTGAGACCCGTAAGTTATTTTAGTATTTCACTATTGTTCGGAATAGACAACATAAAATTATAAATATTTTGAGGGTAGCGAGTGACGCGATGTATTCATACGGGCGGAGGGAGCGCGGGAGTCGTTGTCGGGGCGTAGTCGTGAAGTTGGACAGACGTCGTCTGTCGCCTCTCGTGTGGTCACGCGCGGATCGCGTGCTCATTTACTTTATGTTCAAAAGCACTTCACGGGAAGTTTCGGTTGCTTTTTGTTTTATATTATCTAATAAGCATAACGCCGCGCTTGTGTATCGCGAGATTCGGTGCGTTATAAATCTAATAATGGCGACGAAGTGTGCGACAGGCAGGCGCCTGTGCGCGCCACTCTGGTGACGTACTTGGTTAATTTCATACTTTTTTACATTGTTTTGTGACATCTTGTTACATTTAGTATCCCTTCATATATAGTTATTCTCCAAAGGGTGCCCTAATGTTTTTTATACTGTTTCGATCGACCGACATACCACAAGCATGTGCTGTGCCACGTGTTAGAAGGTATGTATCTAGGGTTTAACCTTAACGCTAACGCTAAATTATTGTTATTTTGGAAAGTTGGTTTGAATAGTATACTTTCCGTTATAAAGTTCACATTTGCTCAACTCTAGTTAACCAGTGATGTTTAAAGCAGGAGTAATATCAGTGTGAAAAAGAGACAGAAATATATATTTCTGCTCTAGGGGTTTTAGTAGGTCATCTAGATTTTTTAATGTGTCTCGTTGGACACAAATAAACAAATATTATTAAATACTGTATAAGGTTTTCTTCCAAATTGGTTGTATGAACAGTGATATTGTCCATAGTCATAGTAGAAAATTAGCAGAAATGTGGTTTCCATACGTAAAAATTAGCATATTTATAAGATCTAACTGTAACTATAAAAATGCTTTGTCTTGATGGTCTATCCATAATATAATGTGCCTTTTAATTTCCAGCTGCTCTCCCCAAAGCCCGAATACCACATAAAAGATTTTATTTGCAACGCTGAAGCTCTATCTAAAGTACTGTCATCAGAAGATCTTGACGTAGCTCCTACGGATGAGATTTATTCAGCAACTGTTGAGCAATTCTGCGATATGGAGGACACTCTGGCGAAACAGATTGTACCGGTTCTGGTTGAAAATGTTAACTTTACATATGTTTTGGAACAGGTATGATTTAATGGCTTGTTTTAACTATTATCAACGGATTTTTTAACCTTTTCTAGGGTCTAACAAAATTATTCTTGTTACCCAATATAAATTGAAACCGAAATTGTATAATTTTTTTCTAAAATCAAGTTTTTCAAAGTCATCACTATCCACAGATCAAATCGTTCCTCCTGACGAAACTCTACTCAGCATCAAACCTCACGCTGGAGGAGGGCAACAATGTATTCAACAAGTTTGCCGACATGGCGGCGCTGTTGCCGACAGTGCAAGCGAGGGTCGGCAGCTTGACCGACACGCTCGCTAAGGAGCCTCTGTTCCAACGACTGAAGAGCGGGTTCTCCATTGGTAGTCTACTGTCTTGTGAGTATTTGAATTTCATCCTGAGTGTTATTTTTATAATGTTCAATTGGATATTAAGTCCTAGATTTATCATACATACTATTCATTCTAAAGATATATAATACTACATTCTAAAACTGATATTCTTTCACAAATTAAATCATATCTTGCAGAATAATATGGTTAATCCAAACCCAACGATCTTTAATTAAATACTTAGTTATTTTTACCCCATCATCATCGGCCCATACCTTTTCCCACTGTTGGGACGCAGGCGACCTGTGAGGGTTTTTACCTATTCTATGCAAAGCTTTCATCAGTATCCTTATATGCACACCACGAAATCTCTTCTAAAAAGATTTTTTGATAATTTTACGATAATTTAATAATAAAAATACCTATCCAGCTTCAGAGATGCTATCGGACGTGGGCAATATGATGTGCGGCAAACCCTTCTACGCCGGCGTGAGCCGCTTCTACAAGAGCATCGTCAGCTCTGTGACCCTCTCGTCCAAGCCTGATGAGGAGCAGCTGAAGGTTCTGCCCAGTGAGTATTAGTTTCCTGTACTCTAAATTTCGTTTATTAATAAATGAAAAATGCCTCGTTTTCCTCACCTCACCTAGGTAAAAAGTGTAATAGTTGAAGTTTATATCTTTATTGTTATGTACTATGTACAAGAAATGAAAGTAATATAATACTATGGGTCGTTTGTCATGGCTACATCCGTGTAGAGGTTTTTTAAATCCGTATCTGGATGTAAAAAACACAGCCCATATTACTCATTTAATTAGTATTTATCTAAAGTTAAAAGAGTATTCAATGTCGATCAAGCAGTTTAAAAAAAATCTTTTCTCTTTGATAATCTTAATATAGAATTGGTAATAAAAACTGTTCACAATTCCACCTTTTCCAGCGGACTTCTGCCGCTCCGTATACACGGAGGTGGTGAACATGGAGGGCGGCAAGATCGTGTGGAGCTTCGTGAAGCCGCTGCTGATGGGCAAGATCCTGTACACGCCACCCAACCCCGCTGTCATCCGTATTGTCCAACAGGTCACCTTGACGTTCATACAATGATTAAGATTCATAAAACCCGAAACTAACATAAAAAAAACTAATATAATACGACTCGAATGGCCGTTTTATAATTAATTTATAGTATAGTTTATTTTATAGATATAGTCAAAATGTTCATGATTTTTTATTTCTTATATTTGCTGTCAGAGTTGTTGAAAATTCCTAATATAATATTCCGTACTTGTAACCTTTAAAATTGAAGGCATAGGCAATTAACAATATTCTGGCCAAACGATTACCTACTTATTCGGTTCCAGATTTCCTTAATAAGTTTAGTATATATATGATATAAATGATATATCAATGTAGAAATGAGCTATTTAGGGATGTTATGAGCAAGCGGTAAAACTGACCTTAAATAATTCCACATCAGGCAAACACAACATTCGCGCCAACAGCTCAACTATTCAACCTGGTACACTCATTCGCTCACGCCTTCTCGTCCGTCGACAAGATGTCCGCTCACAAGGATGGGCTGAAAGCCCTCCAGGAACTGCTCTCCGCTGATGACTATAAGGACATCAGGGTCTCGCTGATTGGGGATGTGTCAGTACCCGGTATGGATGTGGATGAACTGCTCGGTGGGATTGGGGATACTGAGGTATGTTATCAAACTAATTGCAACCGGAAAATTAATCTTATTCATATCAAGTGTTCTAATATAACTGTCAACCGACTTCAAAAAGGGACTTCAGAAGCAGGATCTTCAATTCGACTGATTTTTTTTTTCGTAGGTGTCCTCAGATCTTTGGGATATCATTCATATGACATCATAACATTTGGGACAATAATGCAGCATAGAATAATTGAGTTCTAATTTTTGAAGCGTAAAACTAATTTTTATTACTATTTGAAATGTCTGTTTGAAATAAAGGTATTACTTATTATCTCCGTCAGTTACAATAAAGATGTCTCGTATTACAGAGTCTAGGTCGTCTATTACAAAAAGCGTCTAACTTCCTGCAATGCATAAACCTGGATCGCTTCAAGCCGATGCCCAACGAACATGAGCTGACACTGGAAGCTGCTAGACTAAATAGAATCAATGAATTTACAGCTGGTAAGAACAAACTATTTGTTATTTAGGAAATGCCGCTAATAATGGGAACAAAATTAAGATATAATCCCCTTCGCATCTGTACCTTGATACTTTTAATAACGTTTACATATTAACTAAGTTTTTTTGTGAAATCTTTCTATTGTTTTATGTCTTCGGAACTTTTATATGCAGTTTAAACGACAACTTTATCTTCAATTTTTAGTTTTATAGCATTGAAATGCTATAAAATGGGTGGCCGAGAGGCTAGGCGTTGCTACGGTTAGGCAAGATACGCAGGGTCGAATCCTGCCTCGTGATCAAATTTTTTCTATTCTTTCAAAATTTCTCATTTTCAAAATTTCTCAAATTTATCTTCTATTAAAAATACAATCTTTTTGAGATTGATTAAGGAACCTTGCCGCCACTCATAAGTGTGTTTTTTTTTTTCATTATAGGCCTTGTCTTCTTGAATATGAGTGATCAGCAGACAACCATTCCAGCTAACATTGACTATAAGATCCGGATGGATATAGAGAATTCACCAACTACAAAACGAACTAAAAACTAGTGAGTTCTGTTTTATTTCAACTTTTGAATGCAATTTGCTAAATTAATGAAATGATTTCTATACATTTCAGCTGTATTTACACGCTTTTTATTAGCTTCACCTGTATGTTTGTTTGTTTGTATGTTTGTTTGTTTGTATGTTTGTTTGTTTGTAACTGACTTCTTTGGGCGCGATTTTGACCCACTTTAAACGGCCAGATTTCGTTCAAACTTTGTAGATTTATTGAGGACCGATGACAATACACTAATTTGATAAAATTATTCCAGTTTTCAATTTGCAAAATATGATTTTTGTTAAAGCGTGTTTTATAGTTTTTTTAAACTATTATATTTTATTTAATGAGTAGGTTATTTAAAAATTTACTTTTTGTGTTAAAAAGATGGTCAGTCCTTTTCTTTCTTTTTACGCAAATCAATGAACTCAGGGTCCATAGCCTAATCGATCGAGAGCCTCTAAATATCTGGCTCAATACTAAAGTTTGGTAATTCGTTATTGAATCGTCCTTGGACGGATTCTTCCATCGTAACACCTTTTACAAGTTACTTTATACCTTTTGATATATCTTCAGCCTGTGGACCCCGGGGCCGGAAGGCAGTTTCCTGGAGAACATGCGCTACTTCCGCGGCTTCGTGCAGGTGCAGGACATCGTGGAGAAGGCGCTGGTGCGGCTCGCGGCCGCGCGCCCCGCTGGCGGAGACTGGGCACTCTACACCCAGCAGAACCCCTACCCTTGCTACACCAAGGATCTGTGAGTCTGCACTTGTCTTGACTTGTTGTTGACTGACTGACTGACTGACTGACTGATTTATTAATTCTACACCCAGGATACAATAGGGAATGGCAGTTTTTACAATGAAATTATTTTTGACCAGGCGGGCGAAGCTGTTGGCAACAGCTAGTTTGAACCTCAAGTTTCTACTATTAAATATTATGCCGTCATCCTCCCTATCTATCGAATATTAATTTTTAGAATTGTAATTGTAAATAATTACAAGTACATAAGTATAGTATGATGGATTAATCATCATTGTTTCTTTTCAGATTCCAAACCTCTCTGTACGAGTCGCAGGCGCTATTGGTTGCGTTCTACTTCTCTTTGCTTTTCACCGTGTCTTCCGCCGTTCGGTTTATTCTGTCTGACAAGGAGTCCGGACATACTATGGTGTGTGAAAAAATCACTATATCGATGAAATTTATGATTAATGTCGATTAGGTACGTAAGAGGTTCAAAAAACCCATGATAGGGTTCATGAATCAGCAATTCGAGTTGCAGTCTGTGTGTGTGTGTGTAATAGATTCGGAACTTGAGCTTAGAACAGTATAATTATTTTTAAGATGCTAATGATATATTATGTATAATTATTTTATTCTAAATTTCAGGGATTATGATGTGTTCGTTCTGGCGTAACAGTGTTACATAGAGTGCTGTGGCGTTTTATAAGGTGTGCTGAGTGTTGTAGCGTGTTGTGACGTCTTGTGTTGTGTATTGGGTGTATTACAGTGTTCTGTAGTGAGTTGTGAGGTATGTCGAGTGTTGTATTGTGTTTTGGGTTGTGTCGTATAGGGTGTTTAATCGCGTGTTGTGAGTTGTGTTGGTTATTGTGACCATATATAATCCCCAATGTCTTAACTATTTCTCTTTTTATGTAATAAATAGTGAAGAAATTTTTTGATGATAATGGTAATGACGATGACGATAATTACGAAGATAAGGGAAATAATAATGAGTATACTGATGAAAAATTGGTTTTAGTTGCTGCAAGTGATGGGCGTGAACCTGAGCTACCACACGCTCTCCTGGTTCATAGCGTCTCTAATCGAGATGACGCTCACCATGGCGCTGGTCTCCGCGGTGCTGTACGGCGGCAGCATCCTGCCCAGAACGCCACCTTCGCTGACCTTCACACTGCTGTTTATATTTGGCATCTCTGTACTTAGCTTCTGGTCAGTTATCGTATTGGTGGGCGTTATGTCTGCATAAGTTTATAGCTGCTTATAATAAATTTATGTAGATCAAATCGTGGACGCCATACATGGCTTAAAATCCTTTACGTCTTTCTAAACAATGATGTGGATTATTTAGAAGTATCATTGACAGATTATATATGCATTTACATTATGCCTATAACTGTTTATACTATTAGTGGTTTAATTTTCATATTAATTTACAGTTTAAATTACTGCTACTTACTTAAGTAGCCACTTGGATTAGCTATCTTTTAGGGCAGTGTCGTTCGTGAGTAAAGAGGCCGATTTCAGAGCGACAATAGCGCCACAATTCATGCATTTGTCTGCTAGAATTTTTCTATTCAGAATTGCCACTAATAAAATAAACTAATACTTTCAAACTATTTACATTATTATAATTCGGATCTTTAGAAATTTGAAACATTGAAATCCAGCTCAAGACCAATTATCGTTATTTCAGTTACATGATGAGTAAGTTGTTTACATCTGCGAGTATGGGCGCAGTGGTGGCGGCTCTTGGCTACCTCACAACGTTTATGCCGTTCGTACTTATCCTGTCCTTGGAAGCTGTCATGACGAGTAGCCTCAAGCTCTTTGTGGTAAGTTTCTTTCGAGAACTCTACTTGTTTAATTCCGTATTCGTATTCTTTAGCGAATAGTTTAAACGTACATATATTATATACATGCATAAATAATAATGAACGGGTCGCCCGAGTGAAGGCGGGGCGGGCCGCTAGTGGCGTTATTTTTTTAGATGTACACGGTGTCATATACTTAAACAACAATATTTGCACTTCAATCACGCTTCACGTCATATTTCACGTTGAGTTCAATTCCCAAATTTTTAAAGTTTAACTAAAAATTATTTTTGGCTAAATACCAGATAAAATGAACATTATAATAATAAACTAATAAAGTCGCTTATAAACTCTCAAATAACAGACATATCGTTCCACTCATTCAGTGAAGCAGCATCAAACATTGCATTGACTGAGCTCTCTCTTCCACTCTGTAGAATCTCTCAATGTCCTCCGGCCTCTGCTACGCGTTCCTCCTCATTACTCGTCTAGAAGCAGCAGGCAGTGGGGCTCGCTGGGCCCAAGTGTGGGACGCACCAGACGGCGCTGGAGACATCAGCATCGGGCTGGCTGCGGCTATGATGGTCGTGGATGCGGTTATTTATTTCGCTGTGGGATACGTGCTTGAGATGGTGTGGGGTGAGTGCTTGTGGAACTTTCAGGGTCTCGCAGCTTCATATGTAAAAGTTCAGCTTTATATGCATAAAATTAAATTTAAATAGGAGACAATTTTAGCAAATGTTGAAATATTGGTGATTCTGTGAACATATTGATCTCACTTGATGAAATTTATAGAGGTTTTACACTAGCGTTTTTATTACGTGATGTTTTTGTGGAAAATTTCTTAAGAATTCCGTTGCAATACTGGGTGGAATTTATTATGCAAATAATTTATGCCAAACGAATTACATAAATTTTCTTCTCCAAAAATTGGTATTAAACTGGAAAGAAGTGATGATTTTGATGACCACAAGACCTGTAGTGCCTGTCGCCATACAAAGACAACGGATTCTATAGCCATTTAGTATCTGTTCAGGTTTGAAGCCCGTACAAAACAACATATCCCACGTGGCGTCGACTGACGAGAAGGCTGGCGTCAGCATCATTAACGTGTCGAAGGTGTATTCGCGGGGAAACAAACCCGCGCTCTCCGGCGTCAGTATGGAGTTGAGACCTGGACAGATCACTACGCTGCTGGGACACAACGGGGCCGGGAAAACTACGCTTATGTGAGATTTTTATATTTTTGTTTTAGTATTTTGTGATTGTTCGTAGGAGCATTCGTTTAGTCGCATAAAAGTTCTATCCTACAAATATTATAAATGCGAAAGTTTGTAAGGATGTGTGTGTGTGTGTGTGTTTTCATGTAAAAACTACTGAACTGATTGCAATGAAATTTGGTACATAGGTGGACAACTGGAATATAGGCAACTTTTTATCCCGATATTCCTACAGGATACAGACTTACGCGGGTGAAACCGCGGAGCGCAGCTAGTTTTATATACTGCTAAAAATTTGTAAAAGTGAGAGTGTCTGTCACGATTTGACACCGAAGTGACGTGTCCTATAACCGCATATGCGCATGCGCAGCAACATCCTGCTGGGCACCGTGCGCGCGAGCGGCGGCGCGGTGTGCGTGCGCGGCGGCGCGCGGCGCGCGGGCGCGTGCCCGCAGCGCGACGTGCTGCACGCCGCGCTCACCGCGCGCGAGCACCTGCGCCTCTACGCGGGCCTGCTGCGGGGCCAGGGGGGGGACGCGGGACAGGGGGAGGACGACATCGACAGGTCAGACAGGGGGGATTTTAACTCTTTGGGATAGACTATACGATACTATACCGAAAATATTGTGTACTGTTTTTGTTTATTAATCTTTCTTTTTGCTTGTTTGTATGAAATTGACTCTTTTTGATATGATTTTAATTTAAACATTGTGCGTATTGTCTTATAAAGGATCAGGGATAATACAGTAATAAGATGGGTTTCTTTTATCGTTATGTTTAGGTACGCCAGAATTAAATAAATTCTTTACGTAGATTTCTTTACTTGCTATATAGGACAATTCAGTTGGTAAATCTAAGGTAAATCAATAAAGTGATTTCGTATTTTTGATTGATTGTCGATTGCTGATTGATCCAACTTGAAATATGGTCGTTACACATATATATAGTTCGCAAGTCGCATATCGATATACGGTCGTGCCGTTAGTACAAGTGTGTGTGTCGCGTGGGTGCAGGGTGCTGGGCGCGCTGTCGCTGGGCGCGGGCGGCGAGCGCGCGGCGCGGCTGTCGGGCGGCACGCGGCGGCGCCTGTGCGTCGCGCTCGCCTTCCTCGGCGCGCCGCCGCTCGTCACCCTCGACGAGCCCACCTCCGGCGTCGACCCGCGCGCCAGGAGGTAACTCCGCGGGTGCAGCCGGCTCCCATACCTACATGGGATGACTCCTACTTGTAGTGTGTTTAGCGCCCGTGCGGCCGTGGCGCAGCTCGGTCGACTGGATGCGGGGAGAGTGAGACGGGTGCCTAAGAGCGGATACGGAAAGATACACACACTACTTATATTGAATATTAATAGGACAGGTCGGATAGATAATACTAATACTACTATTAGTATTACCTGTCAAACCTATCCCAGTATTATAAACGCGAAAGCTTGTAGGTATGGATGGTGGGATGAATGGTAGTTTGCTTGATGGTAAGTGATCACCACCGCCCATGAACATTCGCAGAGGTTAGTGCCTCTGCGAATTCACTGCCTGTTTTTAAAAGGTACCCCTTTGGTAAGAAAAGAATTGATGACTGTAAAGAAGAAATGAACTGGGAAGTTTAAGAAAAACACTTGTACGCGAAAACAGCTTTTCTGTATGAAATTTGGTACAGAGATTATAGACTGGATCTGCACAAAGACTCCTTCTTTCTATCAGATTCGAATACCTAAACTATGGGAATTATTTCTTCAAACAATTTTCATTTCTCTACTATCAATAAGATATATCTTTCATGCACAGAGAAATCTGGTCGATGATATTGAAACTCCGAGAGAACAGGACTATCCTGCTAACAACTCACCATCTGGACGAAGCTGAGCTGCTGAGTGACCAGATTGTCATCATGCACAAGGTAGCATATCATCTTGCAAGGGTTCTTTATTTCTGCAAAAATTAATAGATAAATAAGGAAATAATAAAACTCAAAGGTCCTTAAAATAGAAACTTTGGTTCTATTGCACGATAGTGTTTTTATTTTTTCTTTGCTTCACTTTCATATGTATGTGTGTTGTGTGTTCATACTCGGGAGGACAAGTCGATGTGGTTTACCTAGACTTCAAAAAAGCTTTCGATACCGTCAACAATGATGTGTTACTGAGAAAATTGGCCACGATTGGAAGCACTCCAAAATTGTTGCAATTTTGGGCGTCGTATCTGACAGACAGGAGACAGTACGTTGATGTGGCTTTGAATCAGAGCCATATTATACAAAATCAGTGGTAAGTCAAGGCAGCAACCTCGGGCCTCTGGAGTTTATCATAATGATAAACGACCTACCAGGGGTCCTCAGATATAG
>NC_052128.1:6353198-6367017 GCF_012273895.1 Zerene cesonia | reverse complement strand
ACGGCTACATGTCCAGGCGGCACCGCCCGCCTCTCTTGTTGGTTCCCACAGCAAGAACTAACTTGCTCGCCAGAGCACTATTAACCCAAACTATTCGGCTTATCAATGCTGTTCATGATAAAACGGATATCTTATGTTGTCCATTGAGTGATGTTGCAAGGGTTTTGATTTATATTATATCTTATAATCATTATTAGGTTTAGTTGTAAGTTTTTTTTTTCGTTGTAAGTCGCTGTCGCATTGGGTTGTAACCTGTAATGGCATGTGATTAGGATAAATAAATAAATAAAATAAATAAAAAAAAAATGTTTTATGAATTCTTAAAATTTTTATTAGAACTCATAAGATTCGACCTACAGTTAATGAGTAATGAAAAGTTAAGATAACTGGTTCAACTGCGCCCCCTTAAATATCCTAATATTTAATGAAATAAAAATAAAAGTAAGCACACAAAACAAAACACTCGAATAAAAAATTTTCTTTGTTTTAATACGTGGGTTGACAAGTAAATTAATTAATTTCGCAGGGTCAGGTCCACACAACTGGTACTCCAATGGATATAAAGCGAAGTCTCGGCTCCGGATACAAACTGTCCGTGATGTTTGAGCAGCTTCCGCAAAAAGAGGAAGAAGACATAGAAGAGAAGACCAAGAAAGTTCTAGAAATCGCCAGAAGCGTCGCGAAGAACGCCAGCCTCGTGGACGTGTGTGGTTCTGAAGTGGAGGTCAATGTGCCGTTCTATGACGAACATGGAGTTAATAATGAGTGAGTTTATGATTCTCAAATGATTTAATAAACTGTTTCAATCTATCGATCCTACTTTTGTCTCAAAGTCAATTTCTTGGCAACTGACTTGCCTGGTTATATATACCTATGCAGCCTACCTACACTCGGTAATACTTTTTTTAATCTCACTTAAACCTAAAAGGCTATTGTGTTGTGTGTGACCCATCGAATGGCCAATGATGTTGTGTGAACAAAAAAATTTGTGTTCCAGTTTTGTAGCACTGTGCAATAATCTGGAACAGAACCAGGAGTCATTGGGTTTCCGGAACTACAGTATGGAGTGCACCAGCCTCGAGCAAGTGTTTTTCAACATCTGTGACCAGCAGGATAATAATATTGAAAGTGGTGAGACTTTTTTAATAGTATTGAATAATTGTGCTGATACGATTTTGACATTTTATGCTGATTATCAATCGCTTAGAATTCTAGAATGCAAAATATTACTTACCGTGTGGTATTGAACTTAAAATCTGTGGAAAATGCTAAATAAGACTGACTGCATAGTGTAACATTTACCCACTAACGTATAGTAAAAATGATTGCTATGACTAAATGTACAACAGCCCAAATGAAACGATTCTTACAGACACAGCCTCCAAGAGCACGTCCTCAGCGAGCGAGCGCACGGAGCGAGCGCGCGCGCCGCTCGTGGCGGCGGGCGGCGGGGGCCCCGGCGGGGGCTCCGGCGGCGCGGGGCCCAGCACACTGCAGCGCCTGCGGGCCCTCGCACACAAGCGCCTGCTGCACTATACACGCAACAGGTGATATGGTGGTTTTGTATGATGTAAAGGACCTCTTTGGTCGTGGAAGTCTTTCGACGGAAAAAGCTTGTTTTTATCATTTTTATTTTATTCCAATATGTACTCATATGTTTTGTCGAAGGCAACTACATTTGAGGGCCTTTTTAAGATCACCCAATTTTCAAAAATGTTATTTAATTGACTTTCCAGGATGCTGCTTTTCCTTCTAATAATACTACCGTCCCTATTCGTGACGATAGCGATGGGTTTCGCTACCATTCGCCCTCCAGCCAATGACGAAATCTCACTGAAGTTGAACAGACATCTGTATGAAGAATCTACTGATTATTTGATGTAAGTTTTTAAATTATCTTCTTATGTGAAATTCTTGCTATATTCAATGACTCTTTATTTCGCTGCTAGTTTAATTCTGAATCCCTTGAAAATTGATCATGAATTTGTACCATATTATTATTGTAAAAGTACAAAATTACAGAGTGACAATTCCAATGAGAACTAGCTAATACCTAATAATTGTATGCGTAGAGTGAACAAAGTGAAAGGCACCTTCCAGGGAAGCGCGCTCCATCTTAGGCCACATCCAATTGACCAATAAAAATGGCTTTTTATTTTGGACATGATTCCAAAAAAAAAAGTCTATAATAATGGAAACAAAATCATTGCAGACCTCAACCATCAATATATTCACCGGATGTAGACCCAGAGCTAGCCAATAGAGTGTTAGACATCTTAAGATCCCAAGAAAAGTCGAGAAACTGGACCAGCCAGGTAATACATATTTTCGCTGTGGTTTTAAAAATTAAAAATAGGAATTTTTCGTTAAGTAATGAGTTTAAAGTTTCTTAATAGATCATTAAAATTAAGTAAATGTATATAAAATATGCTTTAAACGACATTATATCCAGGATTCCCTGACGTGCAAGTGTGTAAATGCAACGCAACAATGTGATCTCCCGAAGGAAGTGGATCGGCCGAAATTGATGGTGTTACCGGACGCGGACACACTCAACAATTGGATTGTTACCAGTCAGCAAGTCTACATTGAGAAGCGGTGAGATGTTTTTATGACTTGAGAAATTTATTATAAAATTTCACATACAACGCTTCAAAAAACCCTCTGAAGAAGTAATTTGTTAACTTTGTTTACTAAAATAAAAAAAACAACTCTCAATCCATCCAAACTCCCCCATAAATTGTTTAGTAATTCCACTTACTAATGCCATTCCCGTAATATCACAATATTTATAAAAATTGCATAATTTATTTCTCTTTCTGTTTGTTTTTCCAGGCTTATTACAGGACCGTCTTAACTCTTACAAACTAACTAACACTTTTTTCAAAATGCGCAACTGCTGCAACGTTTAAACGCGTAAATTATATTATTATAGGGCAATATTATACATATAGTCTTCTTTAAATCGACTTCAAGAAAGGAGAAGGTATTTTCGGGCTGCATTTTTTGTGTTTATTACCTCACAGCATTCGATCTGGTGAACCAATTTTGACAATTTATTTTTTATTTGAAAGCGTGTGGTCATAAATTTGGTCTAGCACTGACAATTTGAAAGCGATTTACTTTTACATTTCCAAACTCTTTAGGACTATAAATTCATACCTTCCCCCTCGAAGACGTAAGAAATGTAAACAGCTGGTTCCCGTTCCAGTTACGGCGGCTACTCCGCTTCCCTCAGCAACAACGTGACGAACCTGGTGGCGTGGTACAACAACAAGGGCCACCACGCGCTGCCGGTCTACCTCAACGAGCTGAACAACGCGCTGCGGCGCGCGGCGGCCGGCGCGGGAGGCGCGGGGGGAGAGGGGGGAGCGGGCACCCTCACCCTCTACACACACCCCTTGAAGATATCGCATGAGCAGATCAATAAGGATAATGTGTGAGTGCTTTGTACAATACACGCTGTTATAGATATTTGACTACTCCGGTTTCGTCTAATTGAACCTCACAAAATATCCTTTAAATGTATAGTTTACTAAGAGCAACATATTTCCTTAATACATATTTCGGTATGGATAGTAAATTCCATGTGATGTTTTCAAATTGAATTGCTTGCATTTAGGTACCAGCACATAGCTGACGCTGGAATCTCGGCCATGCTGGTGGTAGGCTACAGCCTGGTGAGCGCCGGCGCCGCGCTGTACCTGGTGGCGGAGCGCTGCGACAAGCAGAAGCGCCTGCAGCTGCTGTGCGGCGTGTCGCCCGCGCTCTACTGGGGCACCGCCCTCGCGTGCGACATGCTGGTGAGTGAGCTGCCCGCTCTACCTGCTGCGACAAAAAATGCTTATTTATTAATTCCTTGAATAATTATAATTTTACCAAAAAAACTATACCGATTGATGACTGATGACTGATACGTCAGATTGTTAGAACTCAACCCTATTTAAACGGGGCCACACGGAAAGAACCTGATTTCAAACAAAGAAGAATCCGAATCGTTTCACCTAGTAGAAAGTTCTGTGGTAATAAACACATAAAATACCGTCAAATTGAATCTCCTCCTTTTTATGAAATCGGTTGTGTAGCATTGTTGTAGATTTCATATGGTGTGTGTTTACTAAATTCCTTAAAATCACGATATCATCAAACATCATTGATCTGACTATAACCACAATTATGTCCAATAGATAATAGTGATAAACATGGCGATCACGGTGGTCATCCTGAAGGTGTTCAACTTCCCGGTGTTCGTGGCGCGCAACAACTTGCCCGCCATTTGTTTACTCATCTTCTTGTACGGGTGAGCCATTATTATGTCCATAAATAAATTGCGACTCGAAGGACCACATATCATAGATATATTTTTATCTGTATTTCTTATTCTGATACCTTATAAGTGTACAACTGAACTTCTTTATCTGAAATCTTGTTACATGAATTATAAAAACAAAGAAATCTACCAAACAGTACTGTTCATAGACTGTTTGTGTTGAATTTAACAATGGTTATAGTTTAGCTTCTCCTTTACGCTCACTAAGTTTGTTTATCTGTATTCTACGTGTATGAAAGTACATCCAAATGGAAGAGTTAGTACAATTGTATGATAAATTCGTTAAACTGGGTATATAATATGGAGACGGTGACTGGCCTGGTCAGGTTCGGGTGCGCGGGCGTGGTGCACGTGCTGGAGAAGGCGTTCAGCTCGGCGAGTCTGGCCAACATCGCGCTGTTCTGCGGCAACACGTTCGCGGCGCTCGCCGGCATCGCCGTGCTGCTCGTGCTGGATATTATATCCGACTCGGACGTGAGTGTTACTTGTTTCTGGAGAAGAGAAACGCTTCGGGTCGGGCCTAAACTGCCAGGATGAGCGACTCTTGGTCCTTAGTTCAGTTCGTTGATAGCTATTCTCAAACTTTTTTGATTCGGTGCTCGGTAAATATGGTATAGCGATATAATCATACAACAGAGGGCACAGAAGGTTTAGCTAGCTAAATCTTAATAATAGATAGAGATAGAAATTCTAAAATTGTAAAACTTTCTAAAGTATTTTACCTGAGCCACGCAAATAATTCGATTATTTTACATAGAAAAATTTAGCATATGTACCCACACGAACAGACCCAGTATAACCAACAACAATTTCAGGCCACAGACCACGCCCGCTGGGTTCTGCACAAAGTGCTGATGCTGATCCCGCAGTTTGTGTTCGCGGATGGGCTGCTCGAAATTGCCAAGAACACCATCCAGGCACAGGTTAGACTTGAAGAAAAGCTATCAAAAGCTACATAGTGATATAACCAACTCTATTTAAAGATATTGTTTATACATATAGATCGATAAACTGTTGTCTTGTTTTCATTATTTAGGCGATAATGCTTTGCGATGTAAGCAAGCTTATTTTTCTTTATCATTGGGTACTCTTGACATTAACTTTAATTCTAAATATCAAGTCTACACATAAATTTACCACAAAATACCGTTAAACACTAAAGTGTTTTCCAATCCAGGTGCTAGGCCAGTTCGGTATGGACACATACCGCGACCCGCTCACCGACACAGTGGTGCGCTACCACTACATATCGCTAGTGGCAGTGGGTTCGGTTCTCTTCCTCTTCAACCTCACTATCGAGTACAACTACTTCGATGATATGTTCAACTGGTAAATGTCACATTATTATTAGCAACTAATAAGGAGCCTTATTAAAAAATGAAAACTGTGTTATTCATAATGGTTCTTATTTTTTCCAAACTAGCACATCCAATTCAAAAAGCAATTTTTTTTTTAATTTAGTTCAATTTTTTTTTTATTGACTTCAAATATGTATATTTATTATTTAAAAGTACAATGTATTTTCAATTCAAAAAGCAATTAAAAAAGAAAAGTTTATTTGATTACGTCACATTTTTCAGATTTTTCATAAAAAACAATTCTAATAGATTTTGGTCAAATCCCGCAGGCTATATTCCCGCAAGGCGCTGAGCGCGGGGGCGAGCGGGCGCGCGGGGAGCGAGCGCGGCGCCGACGTGGCGCGCGAGGAGCGGCGCGTGGCCGCGGCCGCCGCGCCGCTGCGCCTGCGCACCATTGGGAACATCAATGCTGGTAATGTTTCATTCAGCGAGTTACCGTACCTACAATGGTTTCTTGTTGCATCTTATTGATGAATTATTACATAAAAGGGAATATTAATTCTGGTATTGTTTTCTTATGCGAGATTCACTACCTTGAATTTTGTATTGTTGTTTTTTATTATAAAAAACACTTTTTTTTAATTTTTAACTTTTTTTTTATGTGAAAGTCGGCAAAAAAAATTTTTAGAGGCGTAAGATCAGTTGTAGAAGCATTATGTCTCTGCAAATGGATTGTCGATTTTGATATAATGTGAGACACAGGAAGAATCGATAAGGAAAATAACACTAGGAAGGATAAGGAAAAAGGGATCACCTGCTATCATGTAGCTGTTCTGTGAGTATGTAGTACCTGACCCGGTGCGAACAATTCGTATTGAAGCGTATTCGAAACCCGCAGTAGAACGTTTCAAACGCAGTAAAATCTTTCACGTTTATAGTATTAATGTGAAGTGTGATTATGTCAATATAGACAGCTTGGAAAATTCTGTATCCACATATTCCAGGTTTCATCGATTCAGAGGAGCTAAAGAGCAGTTCGCTAAAGCGCGCGCAGTCAAGCGCGAGTGTGGCGGGAGACGCGAGTGCGGGGGGAGCGGGGGGAGGCGCGTGTGCGGGGGGCGGGGGGCGAGACGCGATCGCGCTGCTGCACGCAAGCCGCGTGTTCGCGGGGGCGCGCGGGCCACGCCTCGCGGTGGACGATCTCACGCTCGGTGTGCCCCTGGGACAGGTTGGCTTTGTCTTTCATTACCTGTGTTTGTCTGTCAACTTAATCTTTATTGTTAATTTTTTATTAGTCTATTTTTATCTCCTACTTACTCTCTTATTCCTCATTTAATTATTTGTAAAAAAAAACTAATTTTTCTCATCATTTCACTCGACATTTTATTTTATTACGCATCGACGATGATATTGATACACCTTTGACAATTCAAATTTTATTATGGGGTTTTTCCAATGAAAAGGAGACTTCGTGTTATGTACATATTGCTAAAATTTCATGAAATGATGTCTGTAATTCTGTATTACTTAACTTAGGGTTAATATATACTAGAAAATATCTTGATCCATATGATTGTACTCGGAGCATACAGAAGGAAAAACATTTTTCATTGGTGTTCCGTTTATAGCCTTCCTCAATAAATGGGCTGTCTAACAATTAAAGACATTAGCGCGCTCAAGCAAACAAGCAAATTGTTCAGCTTTATACTATTAGTATATTAGTGCAAGACTAACGAGTGTCCCGTGGGGCGCAGTGCACGGCGCTGCTGGGGCAGAACGGCGCGGGCAAGTCCACGACGTTCGCGCTGCTGACGGGCGAGCTGCGCGCGTCCGCCGGCGCCGCGCTGCTCGCCGAGCGGCCCGCCGCGCGCCGCCGCCTCGCACGCGGCGACATCAGTGCGTGCCCGACACCTTAGCTCCTACCTACCTACTACCTTCTACCTTCTACCTTCTATCTTCAACTTTCTATGTGTCATTCGTTTATGTTATTGTTACCGGTGGTTCGCCTGTGGGTAAGCTATCACCTCCAAACATGAACATTTGCCGGCCAAAAGCGTAGCCCGCTTCGAGAGGTTAGGACAAGATTGTCAACGGGATTAAAAGAACTGACTGGGAAAGGCGAGGAAAAGGATGTCATTCTAGTATTAGCTCCTGTAAACTTGCCACTGGTAGAAATGATATACAGTTTTCGGAAGAAACACGAAGTCAGGATGATAAGTTATCATCTTATCTTCGTATTTCTTCCCTTTTGCCTGTATGAACAAAAGAGAAGAAACTAACTTCTATAGAAATAGTTACAATCGTCCGAAAACCAGGCGCGACTCACAAGAGGAGATGTCCGTTGAAATAAGTGACACCATTAGAGAGGATATAATAAAGCTCAATAACCTCGCTCTAGCATTTAAAAACTGAAACCAGTCGCTGTGAAATTATTATTATTAACTTCTGTGTAAATAAAAAAAGTCATATTACAATCACATTTAACAAATACAATGGTCGGCAATTCCAGGCTATTGTCCGCAACAAGACGCGCTGGACCCGCTGCTGACGGTACAAGAGACGTTGCGCTTCTACTGCCAGCTCCGAGGCCTCACTCAGCAGGATGAGGTGCGGTTTTTACAAATATATCGTGCACGTGTTTAATTTAAATTTGATAACCATATTTTACAAATCAATAATTTAGTTTCAATTGTCTTCGCTTCTCTCTTAACTTTAATTTGTGACATTTTCAAATTTATTTATTAATAATGCTGTATTGTAAACGATATACAAAGCAAATGATAAGACTAAATGATACTAAATTCGTACAAGAGGCGGCCTTATGCTCAACAGCAATCTCTGCCAGGCAACCTGGTAGGAAAGGAAATGTAATTATTGTGTATAGTGCTCATATTTTTAATGTAGGTTACATTAAAAATATTAAAATAACAAAAATAAATATTCATAATTTTACAAATACACTAAAAACAGTGTAAGTATTGTAATAGACGAACAGACAAATATATGCGTGTACGTTTCCATGGAGCAGGTGATAAATAGCACAATGGAGCAGTTCGCGCTGCGCAAGTACGCGGCGGCGCGGTGCGGCGCGCTCAGCGGCGGCAACAAGCGCAAGGTTTGTGCCGCCGTCGCGTTCATGGGCCGCAACCCGCTCGTCTTGCTCGACGAGCCCACTAGGTGCGTATGCTCGTGTTGTTGTTTGTGGATTTTTGTTATACATTTCGTGATGTATCTTAAACTTGTGTTGCTATAAATGTTAAATTTAGTTTTTTTCAGTTATTTATTTCATGCATTTGCTTAGTTCTGCGTTCTCGAAATAATGCTAAAAATAAAATATAATATTATGATGGCTGTTTTACATTTAACTTCTTAATAAGAAGTACAGGCGATATATACAGTGTTACAATTTTATAATCTGTATTCGTAAAATCCGCTATAAACGACACCTTTCAAGTTTACACACATAGCACAACTTTTTTTGGGGACCAAAATATTTCCCCCTTTAGATTTCTAATATGGCACAATCGGTCATGCTCTCCGAACACTGAGTTGGCAAAATCACATAGATACGATATTCCCGTTTACTCATAAGTTGACCACATGTTACATGTATCTCCAGTGTCTCTCAAATTGTTTAAATAGTTCTTAGTTATTTGTGGATTGCTCAATGAAGCGTTTTAATGATGATTTATTATCTGCAGCGGCATGGACCCGGGGTCGCGCGCGCGCGTGGGCGCGGCGTGCGCGCGCGCGGCGGGCGCGGGGCGCGCGGTGCTGCTGTCCACGCACGCGCTGCGCGACGCGCGCGCCGCCTCCCGCGTGGCGCTGCTGCGCGACGCGCGCCTGCACGCGCTCGCCTCGCTCGGGGACAGCCTCGCCAGGTGGGGGCACTTAAGGACTTCCATTTTTTTTTATTATTAAATCTAAGCTAAGTTCATTAACCTCTTTTTGATTGCAGTTTAAATATATTGCGTTTTTTATAAGTAAATATAAAGTAATATATGTATATATTGTAGGTTCGGCGGCGGGTACGCGGTGGGCGCGCGGGCGAGCGCGGAGGGCGCGGGCGCGGGGGGCGCGGCGGGCGCGCAGCAAGCCTGGGCGCGCGTGCGCGAGCGCATCCCGCACGCCACGCTCACCGTCGCGCACCAAGCGGCTCTGCACTTTATCGTGCCCAGTGTTGCCACCGGTGAGTATATTTAATTGAAATACCAAGTCATGCCTTAAAATTACCCCTAATACCATTTACTAACCGTAAGAGTTTCTTTTGCTGATTATTTAATTTAATTTTATCATAAAAAATTGCTGCTTCTCAAGATATCTAAAATATTAAATAATAATAAATAAATCTAAAACTAAAATTGAAAAGCTATGAAAATATATTACCACTAATTTAAGTAGTTGCGATACGCGTCCACTCAGGCGTCCAACAATGTTATCAAATCACATTAAAACTTTTACAATCTGTGCACTAGTCGAAGGGAAGCAAGTGCGGACGTGCGTGGGCGACGCGTTCCGCTGGCTCACCACGCTGCAGCAGGAAGGCCTGCTCGAAGACTTCACCATCAATACCACCTCACTCGAACAGGTAATACTCGAACTAGATTTACTTCTTATCAACTTAATAATACAATTGTCAAATATTGTCCATTACTCTCCCATTTAATTTATTATTTCATAATCCTTTCTCCCGCTACTATGGCGCACAAACTTATTGAATAGCATTGAATGAATTGAACTGAATAAATAATACAGGCGTGTCTTCTTTTACTAAACAAAAAAATATCTTACCATTTAAATATTAACAACCAATTTTCAGATGTTCCTCCACTGCAGTGGGCAGTCCAGCTCGCTGGTGGACCCTGCCCCCCCTTCCTCCAACGGCTTCTACCCCCACGATAGTGAAGAACTCAGCACTGTCACTTCACTATGATAAATATTTTTAAGAGGAATTGGATTGTTTCCGGAGTCAGGAAAACGGAATCCATTTGTCAAAATCTACCAATATGAACAATACCAGCTGCTGAATTTCACCTCCGTACGACACGCCACAAACTAAAATATCATTGTCACCATCTGGATACGTGGCGATCATCCACAGTGCGCTTTAGGAGGAACTTTTTACCGCGCACTACTCCTCTGTGGAACGATCTACCCGCTTCAGCATTTCCGAACCATTACGACTTGGGTCTCTTCAAGAAAAGAGCGTACTCTTCCCTTAAAGGCCGGCAACACTCCCGCAACTCTCCAGGTTGCGTCGACGCCTATGGGCGGCGTTAATCTCCGGTGACGCGCCTGCTCGTTTGCCCGCTATTATATAAAAAAAAAAAAAAAAAATCTAATATTTATATCTGTTGAAAATACGTATTTAAAGGAACAATAATATACCTACGCCCTATTATTAGGTAAACCGCCTCCTTGGTACAGTGGTTAACGCGTGAGCGTAGAACCGAGGGGTCCTGGGTTCAATTCCCGATGGGGACGCACAAAATATGTTTGGGTCTGGCAGGACACAGAAGGCTGATCACCTACTTGTCCCTTAAGAAAATCGATCAGTGAAATAGATGTACATCATCTGCCCCATACCCCACTAGGGGACACGGGACTTCACTTTTATTATTAGGTGTGAGGTAAGTCAACCTTAGCTAGGAACAAATTAGACACTTGGTACCTACAAGTAAAAATTGCAAGAATTATATAAAAGTGAGGCCTTCGTATATGCGACATATACAATATTTTCTATCTAATTAAGTTGTGAAAACAATGTTTTGACAAATAAGAAATTTTAATGAATATAATACATCAGAACAAAATATGTTTGCATTTAGTTTGTAGTTAAATTGATTTGATGTTATCTTTGACCAAATTTAAAATTGTATATTTCTTTGTGGGGATTTGGAATGTGACCTCGAATATAAAAAAAACCTAGAGAATATCTCAACTATTCGTGTACTCAAATCAATTTCGGGCACAAAAATATATACAAGTAAGATTGTCCCATGTCTCACTTGCATTTTATGTTTATTTTATAGGAATAAATGCAATAAAACAACAGTCCGAAAGTATATCCATATATTATTTGTGTATATATTAAATGACATATTTTACGATGTTACCAAATGATATTTAAGTTCCGTCCATTTTGAGAATTAGATTTAAGTAGAAACTGTGATCTTTTAGGACCTTTTGATTAATGTTATCGTATTTAAGACTATTTTCATACATTTACAAGATTCGCAGTGGGTTATTCCAACGGATCTCATCCGAAATAATTTATCTTCAAATATTCGTATCATAAAATCCTAATTGGCATCTTAATACCATAAAAGTAGACATCAATTTTCATGAGAACTATCAAATTTGATTGTATACCTTTTGAGATTCAAAACTGTCCGAAAGAATTCCAATATACTCAACTATTATGTTTAAAAGGTATTAAAAGTTCACTTAAACCTCTTTCCTACATTGTAAACGGATACCATTGATAATCCATTTACAATGTAGGAACCGGGGATTAAATAACATACGCAACTCTGTGATAAACTTATTTAACGTGTGTTTTATATAATATAATAAAATGGTTTTTGGTATATCGCTGTTTTATTTACAAATTAACCTAGTATGAGATCAGATCAGTTACAGTCAGAGAGCGTGCGCTTGCGCCACATATATCTGGCGTAATATTAAGTGTAAGTAAATTGAGAAGGGAGAAAGAGAAGAGAATTAAATAAAAATATTACTGTCCATTTGTATAGCTAGTAAATCAAATACTGCTTGACCTGTTCAATAACAATTTTCGACAAAAATTACACCGTCTTGACATCGTCGGAACTAAACCAAATTAAAAGAGACCACATGGGAGGATCCGGCTTTAAAGGTCTCCCGCACACTAATGGGAACGGAAAGGGATCGTAACCGTATCGCCTCGAGTCGTTCAGAATGGTTTGTATTAAACTCCCTACTGCAACGCACACTAATCGGAATCGTAACGTGATCGCCTCCCCTCAGAACAGTCTCCGAACTTGCAATTCCCGCTCTTACGGCTCATCGTCTCCGCGCCTACGGCTCATCGTCCCCGCGCTTACGTCTCTGCGTCCCGTCATATAAAGAGACATTTCGGCATATGAAAATAAATATAAAATTTCTCTTCATCATCCATCAAATGTTTTTTTATAGTCCGAAATTCCCCTTCAGTACTCCTTGGTTTATTCATATTGTGTACCCAATATCTTTCTTTTTTTCTTGCTATTTTCTTTTTCCTCAGCCAGTGGGCGGCGAGGCGTAAGCGCGGTGTCGCCTAGCCGTAGCCGAGTTGACGTACAGGCGCTGCTGATACGCTTTCATTACGTGCATACGGTAGGTTGACGCCTGGTTGACAGCGAGGTGAAAGGCGTTACGGTTACGATCCCTTTCCGATCCCATATGTGTGCTGAGACCTTTATAATCCTCTTTTATTTGAAAGTTGTTCACTTAAAAAAATGATTATAAAAATCGGGTCACCCAGTCAAAAGTTCTGATTTAACAAAGCTAAAAAATCGAGCTGAATTTATAACATCCTCCTTTTTTGAAGTTGGTTGATAATGCCCGCTATGACAATAAAAACAATATACATAAAATGTCAAGGTTAGGTAGGAAAAACAGAACTAAATTTTCAATTTAGTTCATCCTTGGCAAATCGCACGTGGATACCAACCCTCGAAAAAGATTCTTATGCGCAAATATCTTTTGGCTTATCTATCTCCATCAAAACCGACACTCTGAAGTAGTATCTACGACTGTAATTAATTGATTTAATCCATTAATTATTATCAAACGAAGGGTTCCTCAGTCCAGCGGATTTCTTAAAATGCGCCGCAAATACATCCAGCATCCGAAACGTGACGTCCTTATTAATGTTTTTGTTGGTAAAACTTGTCAGCAGCAGTAGCAAAGCTTGTCTCAACGATTCTTCTCCGAATATATACGTTTCTGAAATCGAGTATTACTTTTAAAATTTTTACCGTTAAATGTGGCCATTTATATGTAAAATTATAGAGAAAAAAAGTTCTTAAATTGTGTATAATCCAGTTAAAAGTTTTTCGTGATTTTCAACGCAAAGGACTTGTTTAATACTCTTTTTAGTCCAAGAAAATGGGTAGGGTAAATGCGAATTTGAGATTAAAACTTGAATTTTTGATATAATTTACTTTGA
>NC_052128.1:6334545-6352198 GCF_012273895.1 Zerene cesonia | reverse complement strand
TTACTCAGATATCAACCGGTTAATTATATATTTGATGTATATTATATTTAAAACGATTGACGTGATCGATTCGTCATCATCATCATCATCATCATCATCATCATCATCATCATCATCATCATCATCATCATATCAAAAAAACATAGAAAACCAAACAAATATAGGAATTTTCACAATATAGCAATGTATCAATAGAGAAGTCAAATAGAACACCGGTTTTAAATTATTGCAAAAATTGTCTTAAACCCTGATAATCACCTGGCATTTTCTCCATGATGACCTGCACCGTCTCATCTACATTCAGCTCCCGCATGACCTCGCTCGCCACGGGTTCGGTTCCCGCCTCGGACATGCTCTCGAACACATCAAACACTTGCTTCCTCACCCACATCGTGAGTTCTTCCAGCCAGCCACATATCAGCGTTTCGGCTACGTCTGAAATGATTTTGAATTTGTCACAGAAAACAAATAACAGGGGATGAAAAAAAAATTAAATAGTTTATTAATAGACTACTAAACTAATGATAAATAAACTATAAAAAAGTGTAGGCTTATGCACTGAACAGAAACTAAACACAAATTTAAAAAAGCTTATCTACTCACTAGTATAGTAAATAATCTAAAAAATTAGGCACAAGTCTCAGTTTCTTTTAGTATAGATTCAGATTTAATTTCAGTATAGATTATCAGACTAATCCTATATTAGTATTCCATGATATATGTAGAAATAAGCAGTGGTGGCTCAATTGTGAGGACCTCGGACATTAAATCGACAAATCGGGGTTCGAAACCAGGCGAGCGTGCAGGAAATAAATTGATTTTTCAATTTATCTGCGCATGTGTAACATCACCACTGCTAAAAGCGGTGAAGGAAAACATCGTGAGGAAACCGGCATGTCCAAGAATCAAAAGTTCGACGACATGTGACATCTGCCAACCCGCACTTGGCCAGCGTGGTGGATTATGGCCTGAACCCTCATAGGAGGCCTGTGTCCTAGCAGTGGGAACATAGATGTAAAATGAAAAATTCAAGCTTCCAGCCAGATCCCACCCAGCCCACACCCTGATCCAGTAATTAGCTGCAAGAACCCCAACTCCGAGAGTGCAGCAGTTACTTCTCACCGGCCAGCAGCAGCGAGGCCAGGCGGAAGGTGACGTGGTGCGGCGCCAGGCCCAGTGCGCAGGCCAGCTCCAGGCTGCCGCACCACCGCGCGCCTTCCGTTGCGCACCATTCCTCTGCAACATGCAACAACTTAATAATGTGCAGAACAGGAAATTCGTGGTGAAGTAGCCGGTTGTAAAAGTCAGAATCAATATTTTATGGTGATTACATTTATAAGAGAATTGGCAATATTTGTGTCATGTCAAGACAGCCGAAACTACCATTAAAATGTCACATCACAATAATATTGTTTCAGTTTAGTATTTCGGGCTTGTAAAACTAACCAAATATTAGAAGGCTAGCCGATTTTAAATTGTCAGCACTAGACAAAATTTAAATCAGACCTAACGAGAATCCAGCTTTCAAATTAAAGAAGATCATCATCATCAATGATTCACCCAGTCGGAAGGGCAAAAAATCCAAAAACGTAAAGTCTATGTGAGAACCTCTTTTTTAAAGTCGATTAAAAAATAAAATATCCCGAAACGTCCGGGGGTCCGGGGTGTCGTACCGAAGTCCTCGGCGGCGTGGTGGGGCGCGCGCGCGGGCGGCAGCTGCTGCAGCGAGTCCAGCGCCGCGTCCACGTGCGCCAGCGCGCGCCGCGCGCCCACCAGCCGCGCCACCGCGCCGCACACCTGCCACACGCATGTACTATTAAAACTGTTACAGACAGAATAAACTTCTTATGGTTTGTCTTCAATATTTACAGGGCTAAGTTTGAACACTACCAAAATGCCCATTTTTATCATCATCATCATCATCATCAGCCCTTATATGTTCCCACTGCTGGGACACAGGCCTCCTATGGGGGTTCAGGCCATAATCCACCACGCTGGCCAAGTGCGGGTTGGCGGATGTCACATGTCGTCGAACTTTTGATTCTCGGACATGCCGGTTTCCTCACGATGTTTTCCTTCACCGTTTTAGCAGTGGTGATGTTATCCACATGTGCAGATAAATTGAAAAATCAACTTATTTCCTGCATGCTCGCCCGGTCTCGAACCCTGACTTATCGATTTAGAAGTCCGAGGTTCTCACCACTGAGCCACCACTGCTTTTATACATAATAAATATTGCAATTTCGTGTAAGATTAGCATTGTCTTAATAAATTTGTATGTGGTAGTCGAACACGCTTCGGCACCCCTACAGAAGCGGCGTGAATAGGGCATGGCATGCCACTGTGTTTCGCACGGTGAGTGCTACTACCTCTGACGTACTCGCTGTTATAATGAACCATACAGGGCGACCCGCCGATGGTGCATGATGCAAACAAAAAATTCTTAAACAACAAAATTTCTTATTTCTTTCTAAAATCTACTATTCCTTTGTAAAATCCTTGTTAACATTGCTAGTTTCGCTCAACTGGTGTATAATGCTCCGCTAATGATCTTAAACGTAACTGTGCGTGCGGTTGGCAAAAGTGGACGGGTGGTCGGTTAGCTTTTGGGTATATATAGTTCTAAGTGCTAACTCACGCTGATCTCCATGGAGGTGCACACATAGTGCCAGCGGCCCTCTCCCCCGCACTCCGCCCCCTCGCCCTCGCCCTCCGCCCCGACCGCCGTTTTGATCGAATTGAACACACCCGTCACTGTGCGCTGGAACAACCTGCAACATACATTAATAAAATGACATTAATAACTTTGAAGAAAAATATATGGCTCGTTATTAAATGTAGGACTAATTCGTCGTAATCACCGTGCAAAAATAGTTAATTTGACACAAGATAATTTAATTAAAATTTTCCATCTGTGTCTACTAGATATTAGCTGAAGAAAGAACAGTAATGATTACATAGTCGTTACTTCATACAAAAATTTATAAAGCTATTAGGGACCATATTTGTCTAAAATATATTCGGTAGATAACCTTAAATATACTACTCAACGATTGTATGGATTATTAGACACTCAGTTTTACCCTGGAAAAGTGTCTCGTCGGGGAAAAGGAGGGGATAAAAAATTAAAAGGCATCTTTTGGGACGAATTTATTTATCTAGGACATTTCTGAATCTTCTATTATGTTGGGTATTAAATGGAATCAGCTCACCTGTCAAGCCGCTGCATGTTGTTTGAAATCTGTCCGGGAGACGCATTCCTCTCCAAGCTCATGTCGTATTCGTCTGAAATATGATAAATATATATAGCACAATATTATAAACGACAATTCATAAATAAAAATGTACACACACAGACAAAGTAAATAATAGTATTTTCTTGTGTTTGATTTTACGCGAGTATTTATTCACACACGGGGAGACTCCGTGACCACGCTCGCTGTAGTTCGTGTGTGCTCAAGTGTTCGAAACGTCGGGTTAGTAATATAATGAATAAATCGTGTTTAAAATCCGTTAAAAAGTTTTTAATTTCTAAAGTAAATGATGTAAGAAGGTTTACCAGCAAGTGTTGCGGTGTCCACGTTCCTGGGGGAGGGGGAGGGGAGGAGGTGTGTCCTGCCTCGCGTCTCCTCCGCGCTGTCCCACCATATGTCTTCATTCCTAGACCATAGATCATGACCAGAAATTAATTAAATTAATAAAAAATAAAAGTGAATTGTTTATGTAGTAATTTTATTTTCCTCTGTAAATTTTTAACAAATTAAATGGTAAATTTTATATTTACTGATATACTTTTCATTTCAACTTTCATCTTAACACTGTTTGGCGTTTACCATCTACATATATTTCTATTAGGTCGAATCAACTGATAAGATTTATTTTCCTATTATGGGTAGAATTTTAGTTCCATCGCTCCAGACTAAACTGAATAGAGATTATATCTGTAGGTACTCTTTAACCTCACCTGGGCGTGGCTTCGTTGAGCAAAGAGCGCAACTTGGCAATTGTGTGAGACAGATCTGCGGTCTCCTCGTACTGGGGCTCCGGAGAGTCGGACAAACTGAACGGCTGCTGTTCCAGTTTTGGCTTGCTCTGCATCTGATTACACACACATTCATTCTTCTTACATTAATACACTTGTATTTGTTATGTGATCAATGTTTTGTTTTTTGTCGAAATCATAGATTTCCATTGTGCCATTAATTTGTAAGCAAAACTGTAGATTTTTTTTTTTTTAACATTGCATCAATTTTAAGAGCAAAATTATTATTATTTTTTTTACTTTTGTAAAAGACGCGACTGTTATTGAACTTAAATCCGTACAAACACGCGTTAAACACTTTAGAGGAGTAAAGTACGCACCGTACTGTCCTGTGACGTGACACGTTGCTGTTTAACAAGCGGTGGCACCGAGTTGCCGTCATCTGAAATGTGTTACTTTTTATTAACACTAGCTATGTTCTGCGGTTTCACACACTTAGTACGTGATGTTATATCGCCTAAAGCCTCCCTCAATAAATTCGCTTTATAGCATTAAAATGCTTCAATAAATGAGAAATTTTGAAAGAATAGAAAAACTAAAAATAGAAAAATTGGATCACGAGGCGGGATTCGAACCCGCGTTTTTTGCCAAACCGTAGCAACGCCTAGCCTCTCGGCCTCCCGTGATCCCGCCTCAGTAATCGAATTTCTTCTACTCTTTCGGTTTTATGTGCCGTGGGGTACCTCTTAGGCACCTTCGACCAATGACAAAAATACACTAATGTCACCTTTATGAGTAGAGTTGACATCCTTAATATCCCTGTGCTCGGTGATCATCTCAAGTCTGCCCTTCTGTTTGTATGTTTCCGGTGGGGATGCTTTATCACTTTTGTCTCTGCTGTTATGTGAGGGCGATTTTTCCTGAAAACAATTTGGAATCATTATTAATTCGTCTTAAGTACTGATTTAAAAACCATCTTCAAATGCTGTTGATTTATTAAATTTGTTTTTTTTCTAGTATTAATGATAGTTTTCCTGCTTCATTAAGAATAAGTCAAATAATTATTTACGAATTTTCGGATGGGATTATTTTGTATATCCTACTACTATAATATTATAAATGCGTAAGTTTGTAAGTCTTTCACGCAAAAACTACTGAACCAATTGCAATGAAATTTGGTACATAGACAACTGGACAACTGGAATAACATATAGGCAACTTTTTATCCCGATATTCCTAGAGCATAACGACTTATGCGGGTGAAACCGCGGGGCGCAGCTTGTCTTCAATAAGAAAAGGCTAGAATAGCAGCATTAATCTTTCATATTATCTTAATAAAATTGTGAAAACTAAAATTCATGTCACAACTTATCAATTCTTCAACAAGTAGCTTGATAAAATCGTTAATCTTCGAAAGTGAAGCGAGTTGAATCCTGATTTTCAATAAAATTAACAAATACTAAATGACACATATAGGCAGAAAGATAGAGTCTCACCATTGAGTCATCGCTTAGTCCTGTGAAGCGCAGACCTTTCTTAATTCCAGCGATCCCTTTGTCAAAGAGACCTTCCATCATACCAGCTGCTTCATCCTATGTATATACAATGTCTGTATTTAACCTAGTTATAGTATAAAAACCGTTTCATGTTATAATTTTTTATCATATGAATCTTTTTTAGGGTGAATTTTTCTTTGCTCTTTTATCTAGTGTTATTAGGACGTATTTTTTCAAATATATTCTCATAATGTTATTTATAACGTCATAACCTTTTTCCTGCTTTTGTTGCCGCGATAAATTAATAGTTATTTAAATCCATCTATCACAATCGTAAGAAATATAATTCTGAAATATTTCGTTTTTGAGTTATGGTAAGCATAAAAGTCATTTAAAGGTGTTACAATAATTGTTATCTTGTTTTGCTGACCCACCAATTTTTTTATTTCCTTTTATTGTTAGGGTTGCCTGGTATAAATCGTCACCAAATACATATATGTATATTTGTTTTTCTATGACTTCATGTAGTGTATTTCTTTTTTTTTTCATTTGTAGTTCCACGGTATTTTTTTTTTTCATATCTTCTCAATAAAAGCCATGCTGTTAAGATAAACACCACCAGGAAAAAGCATCGCTGGGTCTTGCATGATAAAATTAATTTTTGGGAGGGGGTAAAGCAATGGCCAGAAGTTAGAAGTCATTGAAGTCGGCTAAAACACTTCATCAAGCAAACATGCAAACACGCAATGCATGCAACACACACAAGAACACATTTTGACGAATTTCTGTTCTTATTTTTAAACATTCACTCACATATAAGACTTACCACAGTCTATTCTCTATGGTTCAACTGACATTTTTTAATTATTAGTCTTCTTTTAATTTTGAAAAATATAAGATTTGAATTGAGATATAGTTGTTGGACAAAGATATACTCGCAAAAATTACAAAAAAAAATCTGTGATATAGACCAATGATGACACTTTCCCTTCCTTTAAGTCTTAAAAAAACACAACCACAGAGCAAGAAAAGCTTAAATATAAAACATCTGGATACACTCATTTAACTATTATTAAAAAAAAATGTCTTTGTCTTCACTTTTTGAAAAACAATATTCCATAAATAATCTGTGGGAAATTTTTATTATCTGTGTATCCAGAGTTTTGATTAGGAGAAGCAGATAGTTCGTGCAAACATACACTGGAATGCTTGACATCTACGTGCAACGGGACCTGTAGGTCTCCAATCTTTGTCTTGGCTTGGTGGACTGTGCTTTGCAGGTCTTTGAGTAGAGCATCCGTAGCCTTAGGGCTGCTTTTCGTTTCTTTATGTGGCTCAGGGTCTAATTCTATTGCGTCTTCTTCACCTGGTTTATTATAAGACAACTTATTATTATGCTATAGTCTGGTTAGCCTATTATCATCTTCAATACCTGATCTAATATGTATAAGTCAAGACTACTTTTTGTTTCTGAATGGAAAATCAATTAGTATACAATTGCTTAGAGTTAGTTAGTATAATACAGTATGTATTATATACTATATTGGTTACAGTAAGTATATATTTTAAGTTATAATTAATTTTTAAATAATAAAAAAGTCTCCAGTAGAAAATAAAATAAAAATGATAGTTGCTTTTTGCATAAAAAATGTGTCCATCCTTACCAAACCACAATGGCTGTGGTGATGCAGCTCGTAGATTAGGGCTATGCTCAGTATCCTCATGTCCCCACAGGCGACTGAGGGTCAGCTCGTCCAAACTGGCCAATAGATCCTGACCCATGCTGATGCACTGAAGATCCATATCTGTTTCCCAGGTTTTAACACTACCTGGAGATAGATAATGTAGATTACATATATTATAAAGTAATTAAATTAAATTATGATATCTTTTCTAAATATGATCAGTGAGTGAGTGAAGTATGCAAGCAAGACTCATATGTTCAAGAAAATAAATTATTTCAAAAAATACACTATTCCTTATTGTATATTTCATAAATATAAGTTTATTGCAATATTCATGAATATACTATTCCTGGGTATCAAATTAAACAACTTTTTAAGCAGCTGCTTATAAAAAACCCTTAAGAAGAAGTAAATAGATAAGCAAATGACAGCATCAAACCTACAGGTATATACATCTTTTCTCTATGACATGTGCTGAGAGTGAACAATCATAATGAACATGATTTTAATTACTTTCCAGCTTACCCTCGATGATTCTGTCATATATTTTAACTTCATTTTTGCCCTGTCTGCCCCGTCTCTGCCTGAGCACGGGCTTTATCTCCACGGGCTCTGAAATAGGCGCTATCTCTTTTTCTTCTACACACTTATCATTTTTGATCTCCTCTTTCTTGGCAGGTTCTATGACACTATCACTTTTTGGAACATCACCTACATCTTCTGGTTCTTCAACTTTAGCTTCTATGTCATTTATATCTTTAGCACCATCAGGGCATTCAGGTTTGTTTGGTGCTTCTGTATTTCCATCAGTAGATTTAGCACTTGAAGAACTAGTTAAAAGTGCCAATATCTCATTATTTAACCAGATTGGATCAGCTATTGTGGTGTCTATGAATGTATCAAGTTTCTTGGCTAAAATCCTTATGAGAAGTTCGGAATTGGGTGTGTCCCACAACTCCCAAGGGACTAGTTCTTTTAAAATGATCCTTATTATGTTAATACAGTGATCTGCAGTCAAGGTTTTTCTACACTTGGTGTCAAAGATTGGATGTGACTTTTTATACAATGTTTCTATGCTCTCGGATGGTGTCTTTTCCTGTCTTTTGATGGCTTTCTTGTATTCCTTTATATGGCTTACTAGCACCGCGCAAATGTGCACATATACATCTTTGGTTTCAATCTTGTTACATATCTAAAAGAAATAATTTAATTACTAATGTGTGGTTATATATTCTAGAATTTATCTATAAAATCATTAATTTACCTGGAAGGCTTTGCTGACCATTTGATCTAGCAATTGTTTGCATGCAAATGGGAAACTTATTTCCTGTGAAATATAATGGATGTACCATGATGACACCAACTTCCTTTCAAGTACAGTTGTTATAACACTTATCTCGTTGGTGTCATACTCCTTCACCTCTGCAGGTTTTGATTTCTTTGGGATTTTAGGCAATACATTCGCAATTAAATGTGCGAAAGGATATTTATCCGCAATATTTTCTATATCGTATTTTATGGGCTTATTTAAATGTAAAATCCATTGAATGACTTTAAAACTGAAAATTACTGAGAAGATAAATAGGAATAAGGTATAAATTATGAACCACCAACCGGTTAGTGGCGAAATATTAGTTGCATAGTTAAGCAATGTGCAAATTGTAGCAGTACTACACGAAACAATCGTAATACATTCAAGTATATTCCGTTTCATAAGCATTTTTAAATAACCGCTATCCTCTTCATGAAATTAAACAACAGTCCCGCTATCGAGTTTTATTGATTTTTATTGTGAGTCGTGACAACATTTGACATCGACAATCGACTGAAAGATATAAACAAATTACAGTACAATCACGAAGTGCCAATTTTGACATACTTGCATAATGACAGATATTCTGGTGACCTATGTTTAAGTTATTCTGTGGATCGAATCTAGCAAAGAGGGAATCAACAATAGAATCACAGACTACCTAGTTATTGCATATATAGAATATATATGGATTTATGGAAATACAATTTCAAAACTCACTACTAAACTAAGCTGTGTCACTAGAAGACCATAATATGACCAATAAAATAGAGAAATTAACTAAGCGGGTGTCTATCATTTCTTTTTTTCGACTTCATACTTTTTCTCTAATATCGCTAAGTAAATATTTTACAGTTATTACCTGACATTTTTTACATAAAGAAAGAAAGAAAGAAAGAAGGAAACATTTATTATCACATTATTATGAGAAAATAATCTTATTTGATATTTTGTTTGTTTAGTAGGGTATCCAGTATTTTCTAATTCTATAGACAATTTTTTGAGATAGGTACTTTAATGACATAATATATCTTCACTAATAAGCCCACGTCAATACGTCAAATATGACACAAGTTGATTGTTGAAACGTCACTATTACAAATTTTTAACCTTGCGTGAAAGTAACAACATATTTTTTCTTGATATTGAATTAAATCTTTCTATAAAAAATGTGAGTAAAAATTGATAAATACTGTAACAGTGATTATATTATTTATCAAATAATACACTGTTCTATATTATATAGAAATGTGTTTTTTTTTCAGGTCTAAAGTTACCTTCAAGATTACACTTACATCGGATCCCAAACTCCCTTTCAAAGTGTAAGTTGAAAATGTTTATGTTAAATATAATTATGAGGTATGAGGATGTAACTTCAGTGTATTATTAAACATGACTAGTAAAGAGCTTCAAGCTAAAAGAGTCATGTTTTCTATATCAAACTTGTTGATGTTTGACAGATTTTTGTTTGGCAGATGCTGAGTTATGGTGAAGTAAAATTGAAGTTACATCTTCATCCCGATGGAAACAGCCGTAGTGCAACAGTTTCTCAACCTATTCCAAGATTTTATGAACATTTGTCAGTTAGACAATTGGCCTCACAATGAGACTACAGAAGATGAAATTAAGAACACATTCCTATTAGCAATACACATAGAAAAATGTGTTGATAGATTACAGAAAAAGTTGTTAGTTGATGATTTCTTAGCTACTTTAAATTCTATACAGAATACTCCCTGTTCACTATTTAAAAAATGTTTGAGTGACCCACCAAAATATATATTAGGTAAAATAGTAACTTCCACTTGTAAAGTAACTTTAATGGATACTGCTTTTACAATATTTTTAAATCTATTTTCTATAGAGAAACTTGAATTGTGTTTATCTGATTTGATGATAGAGGCAGCTTCTAAGGAGACACTAATAAAAAATCTTTCAATAGAATTTCCGAAAGACAAATTGGTCGACTTTAAAAGCCAATTTATTTTAATAGAATTTAATGACAAGGTAGATGATGAGGAAGTTGTAATTAACATGCTTAATAATGATGATAAAGAAACTATTGAGGTGTTAATTGTTAGTATGTTGAATAAGAATATACAATTCTGTAATGCAGTCAACTTTATTGTAAACTCCTTTATTAATTTTATGTCTGTAAAGAACTCTTCAAAGAAAAAATTCTGGAGGGACTTTTTAAGCAGTGAAATATCAACTTTGACAAAGTTGTTTTTAAATCATGGTGATTTGTATAAAATAGTTTGTAAAGTGTTGCTGGACTGTGGCAGGTTGTTAAAGGAAAATATGTCAACTGAATATTTTTATATAGATTTGAATTATTCAGAGTTAGTTAGAGTAACAAATGGTATTTGCGAGAATGAAAACCTCAAACTTGAATTTATGGACATGGTTCATGAAATTAATGATGTTAAATTTTGGGAAAATGTTTTAGCATGATTTTTGTCAAAAATTTCCGTTTTAATATTTATAAATCATTGTGGATTGAATCTTTCAATATATACTTGTACATAGCAGTTCTTTTGTTTTATTTTTATATTATTTAACATGAAGCCTGGTGAACTAATTGAATTGGAATGGTTAATTATGGCATAAGAATCATAAATGGCATAATATTAAATTGTTTATGTACTTAATTATCATAAAATTCTGCAACATTTCATCTAATTGGATCAAAGTTAATTAAAAGTATTCAAAAGTACAAAGAACTTGAAAGTGGTTTCTTTTTTAAATGACTTTAAAATATAGTTTTAACATCATCTTTAATCTTTAAATTCATGTTCTATTTGGTATTATTTAATTTAAATAGATTAGACAGAATGTATTCTAGTGTCTTCCTATTTATGTGGAGGGACAACGTTATTTATGGATAAGGATTTAAACCTTTACTTTAAACATTATTGTAGGCTAAGTGTGCCCGAGGCCACACCATTCACAGCTGTACTGAAGTTTGCGGCTGAAGAGTTCAGAGTGGAGCCGGCCACCAGTGCCATAATTACTGATGATGGTATTGGAATAAACCCTCAACAGACGGCTGGTAAGATGATATCTCTTGTCAATTATTTAATTAGTTTTTGGAATATAAAAAAAGTGCCCTATATCTTTTATTCTGCCTATGTGGAAGTATATCACCTTAATTTGTACCTAATTCTATATACTTACTAAGTTAGATCAATAAAAGATTTATGTTCATATTTGAATAATTAATAGGAAGTCGTTGAAGTAATAGCAATTTTTTATTTCCAGGCAATGTATTCCTGAAACATGGTTCAGAACTCAGGTTAATCCCAAGGGACAGAGTGGGATCTATATGAGAACGTGATTTCAGAGAGCATTCCATTATATTTGCAGGTGTAATTATGTATTATTTACAATAATATTTTAAATATTTAATTATTATCCATTGCATGAATTATAATAAAAACTTTTAAGTTTTTTTATCAACTAAATTAAATAAATTCAAATTTGTGAGTAATTTATTAATGGTTGTACTGTAAATGTAGTGTAAATTAATTGACAATATATAATATTTACATTCAATCTGAAAGTATATAAACATGAGTTACAAAAGAAATTAAGTGAAATGTGATTTGTAAATGATACCTAATTACACTGTAAACCATTTAAAGCTAATTATATTATTGTATTGTAAGCTTTATAAAATATATATTTTATGTTAAGTTATAATTGTTTTGTAAATAAACACATGAAAACTTTGGTATGTTATATTTATTCCAACTTAACATTAATGGAATTGTACTTAATTTAAGTATAAGATAATAAAATGCTTATTCTATCCTCATTAGTGGCTCCACTGCTCTTATAAATGATTTTTCGAACTCCTTTACTGAAAAGCGATCCACAGACGCACTGTAAAAGAAAACAATTTTTTAATAAAAGGGTTTAATACAATCTATATATATATAAAATTCTCGTGTCACAGTTTTCGTTGCCATACTCCTCCGAAACGGCTTGATCGATTTTGATGAAATTTTTTGTGCTTATCCGGTATCTATGAGAATCGGCCAACATCTATTTTTCATACCCCTAAATGATAAGAGTAAGGCAGAACAGCGTTTGCTGGGTGCAGCAGTATTATATATGTATCAATATGACTAACATCATTTGTAAATTTTTAATTCATTCGCCAAAATACGATATGTGTTCAAATTACTTCTTATCTGTACGTAAAATTTTGGGATAAATAACATTGTGACCGATTTTAGTTTTAGTAGATTTAGATTTTAGTTAAGTAACATTAATTTTTTATGGTCCTTCGAGCCGGATTTGACTGAACAACCTTATGTCTTTCGCACAAACTTTCGCTGACCGACAGTCAGTAGACGCAACAAGCGACACAGCTCTTCAATGACACACTCCGCCTGCATGTAGCGCAGTAGCACGTGCAGTCTCACCGCAGCTCGTCCACGATCTGAGCGCGCCGCTCCCTGGGCACGCTCAGCAGGTGCAGCAGCTGGCGCGCGTACTGCGCCGGCTCGGCCGCGAGCAGCGCGCCGCCGGCCGCGTCGCCCACGATGTCGTGCAGCGGCCCGCCCGACCGGTGCGCCACCGTCGGCAGCCCCGCCGCCATGCACTCCACCACGCCTGTGGGGGGGGGAGTTGGGTACGTGTGAGTGGCTCAGTTTTTACTCCTGTGCCTATGGAATTGGATTGATGTTAAATTGATGAATTTATTGTTGGTGATGGTGATAAAACATCTTGTAAATATTTTTTGTCATGGGAAGTTTTGCTTTGTTTAACACATGTAGTATATAAAAATACAATGTCAATTAAAAATATGTTAAGCTGTATTGACCGAGAATTGAAAACAATATCAGTTTTAGCTTCTGACATAAAAACTACACTCAAAAAACCCCAGAAATGCAACCATACTCACTGATGCCAAAGTGCTCATTCCACATAGCGTGTATAGCCAGTGTACTCGTCTGATATAGCTGCAGCAGCTGTGCGTACGACGCGTTCACGACGAACTGCACGTTGTCCTCGATCGACAGGTGCTTGGCCAGGTCCCGTAGGTTCTGGACTCTTTCTTCGTCTTCCGCGTTTCTGCATGAGCCGACTAGTACCAGTTTTATCTGAGGAGATTGGGATATTTTAGCTAGCCAATTTTTTTTTTGCTATCATTGTTTTTAGGTGTATAGGTAGTTCGTTAACGTAATGTCCTTTTCAATATCATAAATGAGCGTATCATTAAAATATACTATTCATATATTATAATCATCATATACTATTACTATATTATAAATGTGACAGTTTATTGATTAGAATGTTTGTCCCTCAATCACGCTGAAACTACTGAATGGACTTTGATGAAATTTGGTATGTGCTGACTTGGGTGTTAGGATACTTTAATCCTAATTAAATTCTCCCTTAGCCTAAAATAGGAAACTTGATACCCGAGCGGAGCTGGGACGAGCGTCTAGTAGGTTATATAGGAAATTTAAGAGACATTTTTAAGTCAAACAATAATAAATTATCTTACGGAGGCAATTTTCTAATTTAAATCAATTTGCCCTTTAATATAATACAAATAATGCAGGCAGTTTATTTCTCTACTCTGATTCATCTTCATGCCAACATTTAAAGAATTACACCAGGATTCCAACCTTATTCCACAGCATCTCATCGTTGATGAGCAGGTTCCTCAGCTCGTACATGGCCTGCAGCATCAGCGGGTGGTCTTTCTCCGGTCGGAACTGCGCAACCGACAATATCCGGATCGGATCGGACTCCTTGACTAACGACCTGAGTTTCTTTAGTTCCGTCACCTGGCGTGGACAAAGTTAAATAAATGGTCGAATTGTTTTTTTTTCCCTTTCAGGTAATTAAGCATATTACTTCTTAGTGAAATAAAGAAAATCCGTATAATCTATTAATGTTTTATTATTTTATGGTATTTAGAATCATATAAATGGTTATTGAATGCAAAAATTGAATAAAGTTAATGAATATGGTAATGACCATATTAATTCAATTTATACTTATCAAAACTCATATAGCACAAATTTCCTACACATAAAGATTCATTAAAAACAAACTCACTTCGCACGGCGGGTAGACTCGGTGGGTGTTCAAGGGCCTCCCCCACAGTTCATTTATGTGTTCTTCCGTCCAGGTTCCATTCACCATCACTATATCTGCACAACGACCAACTAAACTATAAAGCTGGAGAGAGTAATAATTTGTTTTTAGTAGATTACAAGCTCATTCTTCATAAGAAAGCATAAAATGGATATTTTTAATACTAAGCTCAGTCCCTACTAGTTATTTATTTAAAAAACATTCAGAAATTGAATACTGACATTCAATATGATGAATGCCTACAAGTGTAACCACAGCACACAGCGTTTTTACAATTTTTTTTTTCCTCCATACAATGTTTGAATGTTTGCAATAAGTGACCCCAGTATCAAGAAAAATAACTAAAATACTATATCAGATTAATGTAATTGAACAACTCACCCATCCAAACATCCGATAATACAACAATTTACACCAAGTCAGTATCGGATTGCGTGCGATAACGCTAGAATTATTGTATGAGGTGAGACGATGTTTGACCCGCCGCATCATAGCTGACGTGATTGTGGGATAGTGGGTGTAGCAGCCGACTGGGCACTGTGCCATGAAACGGAATATGGGGTAGGTGAACGCGCACCCCATTGTGTCTATGTATACATCTGTGGATATTGAAACACATTTAGTACAAGATTAATAAGTTTTTTTTTTGTTATTTTAAATACAATGCACACTAATATTATAAACTAGAGGTCTTTCATCTTAAACTGTAACTCTAAATCTATAATTCTTTAACTGGAATTAAGGAAAGGCATATTTAAGTATTTATATTTTATGAACATTTGAAATTGGATATTTCCAACTATTTTTAGCTCTGTTTAGTACAAGTAAGAAGTAAAGTTAGCTATTACACTAACAATAAAAACGAAATTACAATGACATTATCAAATGGCGAAACATATATTGTATCTGAATGTAATTTTAGAAATGTTAACTCACAATACAGCTAATTTTGGACATAATTAACAATGTTCAGTGGTAGAGAGGTGAAATTAACTTACCTGGATTCAATTTCATCAATGCCTCCATGCCCAAAACCATGGAGCCTAAACTTTGCAACAATAACGTAAAGTATGGGTATGTCTTAGCTTCAATCGCCTTTCCCATAGTCAGCCTTACAAATTGCACTTGTTCTGGCTCTACCTTTACATTGAACTGATTTTGGGCTTTATCAAGAATCGTTTTGGGCTCAGCGGTTTCTAGGGTATATACGAAAATATGAGAGTCAGGGTACCTATAAAATAAGTAGAGTTGTAATACAATTTTGAATGTGTATAATAGAAAAGGATAAATAATTTTTTTTTCCAAAATTTAACATTATTATTAAAATGCTTTTAGTGTATTTAAAATTTAACTGAATTTGGAAAAAAGAAGGTTTTATATAATAGCAAATTTCGCATCACTACAGTTTAAACCTTATTCCATAAAAAATGAAATAGTTCATATAAATTATTAAGTTTTAAATCTTTCACATATCTCTTTAACGCAGGCACTTACCTAGTTAAAATTGCCTTAATAGCTACCCATAGCACCCTCTCTCCGCCACCACCGGCATTACAATAGGGGTGGAAGAAAGCCACATTAGCACCATCCCTTCTTCTTCGCTGCAGTTTCCTCTCCTTTATCCTCATGTACCATGATGCAAATATAAAGGCGCATGGCACTACAACGAATGCGCCAAATAATAGGACTCCCAGAAAAAGGCCTGGTAGAATCACTACTAAGCTGCAATGATTTAAACAGAAACTGTATAATATTTAGCTTTGTGGGTGTTGATTTTTATTTTGTAACAGCTTTAGTCCACAGCTTTGCTTGTAATAAATTCTATGGAGTTTAATGGATATGATTGTATATATAATACCTTTCTCTTGAATCACTCTATCCATTTAAAAAGAACCCCATCAAAATCTTTTACATAATTTTAATGATCTAAGCAAACAGACACACACACAGACGGCAGAAAGTGACTTTGTTTTATAATGTGTGATGCTGTATTTACTAACCACTCTAATAAAAATATATGTTAATTATTGAGTGAAAAATATGCTAAGAGATGAGTCCTTTTAATCAGAATCATTGGTACTGCCTTCAAAAGGATCTTCAATATTATAATATACAAACATATAACTAAGTCTATATGTACAGGGGATTGTATAACTGGAATTTAACTTTCATTTTGAAACATATTATGTTTCAAATGTACTGTATACATGTTATATTACATACTTACAACATTTATATTAGGTTTTTAACAGTTCACCATTTATATAGACATGAATAAAAAAACATTATTCAATATAATTAATAATTCGTATATTTTAATGAGAGAAATGTAAATCCAGTTTCTAATAAATGAAATTACTCTATTAAATAAAGAGTCAAGAGATCACATGATACTTCCATGACCAAGGGCAACCTGGCAAAATAAAGAAACAATAACAAAAGACGAAGTTTAAATTTGTATCATTCATAAATGAAAGAACTAGTAATTTGTTACTTTAGCATCATTCTATAAGTTATATGATAAACTTAACGATATATAAAAACATTTTACTTACGTGAAAATTTGCCAAAACATTGTTTGCGTTGTCTACTGACCGGTGCAACAATATTGAAGGCGGTTTCTTAGTTTGTTTACTTTCTATATAGAAGAAATTGACAGGGGTTATATTATATGTAACATAATTTACTTATTCTGAAACATTTCGTCTGTGAACATTATAACACAATAATTTATTGCAGTATGCATGCATCAGTCACTGCTGTAGCGAAATGAAACGTCACTCACACGTCGGGTGACAGTGTCATATGATTTCTCCTCATGTCAAAAAAAATCAATAGCTTATGGAATAGCATAAATTCTAGAAGAAATATTGCCGTTATACTAAATCAATTCTATTACAAGCAAATATCTTATCTACACTAATATTATAAAGAGGAAAACTTTGTTTGTTTGTTTGTTTGGTTGTAATGAATAGGCTCAAAGACTACTGGACCGATTTTAAAAATTCTTTCACCATTCGAAAGCTACATTATCCACGAGTAACATAGACTATATTTTATT
>NC_052128.1:6263536-6333545 GCF_012273895.1 Zerene cesonia | reverse complement strand
ACAACAGGTTGCACTGCGGGACTGCAGGCAGAAGTGAACACTTTTGCCGGGAGCAAGACTTAGCGCTTTGCGGGCGGTGCTTTAGTTAGTTCTAATAGAGATATATGTAGTATCGGCTGTGCACCCGTGCGAAGCCGGGGCGGGTCGCTAGTCCTTATTTAAAAGTGGAATCATGAAACTTACGAATTGACGAATTGTAACACCAAAAAGCAATATGAGTTGTGTTCATTTTCTCATCTCTCTCTTCTATTCAAGGTTAAATTGAAACGATGACAATTGTTAAAATAATCATCTTTATTAAATTTCATTGATACAAAAATGTACCTAATGGTAAACTTAGTCAAGGAACAAATACATAAAACAGTAAAAACATTATACATAATAGTACTATTTAAAACCTAGGTTAAAAATCATTTTTTGTTATTTGTGCTTATAAAATAATTGCTAATTATTAAGATTGAAAATTCAAATTGGTCGACAAACATGTTTGATTATTATCTACATTTAAAACCATGCTATTTAACATCATCATATGTGTGTAAAATCCAAAAATGTACATAATTCTCTCATATATCATCTCATAAGCATCTTTTCATTTTAGGGTGATTCATGCCATTTCGTTATTTAAATCCGGTTGATCTGTAACTTCTGCCGCGAGGTCCGCAAACTTTGCGACGTAGTCCACACTCGACTCCGCCATTAAGGATTGCAGCTGGGAATCCACCTGGGGACATATTTATTTAATTTAGAAATATATACATTCATATAGAATGATTTTTTAAATACATTCCAGTGCATATAGTCTTCACACTGGCATTAGTTAACAGGACAGGGCCAGAGGAAGCAGGTAGTCAATTTTAATATGTAGTGTGGATTCAACAGAATATTGCCGAAGCGTTAATGAACAACAATTTCTTCCTAACTTATTTCTTCACAATAGTGTGTTATAAATAAACCTAATTTCACAGAACTAAAAAACAAGTTTCTCTCATGAAATTATTGTACTACCACCGATCCTTGATAAGTACACAAAATTTAAAATAAATTGGAAAGTGGGTAAAAATCGAGTCCTTCATACGACCCTCCAGCCCCCGGGGCCCACGCACCGTGAGCTCAGGGTGCGGCCGACCTTCCAGCTGGTTGAGGAAGCTGCTCAGCGAGAAGTCCTGCACGGAGCCCTCGAGCCAACCCTCCGCGTCGCGCAGCAGCCGGGATGGTGACAGCGACATGGAGTCGGATGGGAGAAACCCTGGAATGCATTGACAGTTGGATAAGAAATTCAGAGAACCGTTAAAATTACAATTGCGACTAATTTAAATAAATATTATCTTAATTATGTAATTAATGAATTTATTAGTCTTTGAAATATATATCAAATGTATATAAAATATTGAGCAAGATATTGTAATAAAGCATCTGTGGAATTTGGATGACTGGAAAATCGGGCAATACTGATGCGATACGATTTAAGTGATTCATAGATTACAAGTTTTTGCCCGCGGCTTCGCAAGCGGTAAATCCGGAATCATTTTTGTTATTATACATGTAAACCTTTTTTTTTTAATCATTCCATATATTAAAAAAATACCACAAATCTTCCGTAGTTTTAAAGACCTAAACATATATACATACTTGGGAACATTTGCGGGATGCGACTTTGCTTTATATTATATTATCCCAACGAAGATTTAATCGGGATAGAAAAGTATCTCATCACTCAAGTTGGCTCATAGCCTGTCTGTAAACCAAATTTCATCAAAATCCGTTAAGTAGTTTCAGCGTGATTGACGGACAAACATCCAAACAAACAAACTTTCACATTTACAATATTAGTGTGATAACATTAGTGTGATTATTTTATTTAAATTCAACCTAATTAAATATACGAATTTTACTTCACCACGAAAACACCCTTATCCCGAAGGTTCCCTAACAACTCATTGTTTTCTATAACGAATGAGCCTATCTTCGAAACGACTATATTAAAAAAAAAGATATATTCTATACAGAAAAGCTCTTTAACTTTAACTGTTCTCCTTCTAGCATCGTTTTTGAATCATAATACATACAAAACAATTCCCGAACAGCGAACAGTTGACAATACAAATCAATATTAACTACTCAGCTCACCAGTGATATCAGTGGGTTCAGATTTCCCCACTTGGCCGGGTTCCGAGTTCGACTCCTGTTTTAACTTCAACGTGTCCGCGCTCTGACTGCTCGGCTCACTCTTTATATTTAACTCTAACTCGCCTTCTGGAGTCGCTTCATCTGAATAAAAAAAACATAAACAAAAAATAATGCACAAATATAGAAAAGGAAAAAAATTGTCATAAAACCCACTACCAATGTGTGATAAAGAACATAATAGTATTATAATCACCATTGTCATCATCATCATCAGGCTGGTTGATGGGGATGCGGCGGTCTCCGTCGTGGAAGAAGAATTGGCCGTTCGACTCGCTCAGCACGTAGTATGCAGACAAACTGGAATATAATACAAATTTTAATTGCATTCCGTTGGCCTAATATGCTAAATACGCTTGAATTCATTTAATTTTTCTTTAATTAAATTCTTGGGGGCCTGGTGCCCCGTAACACAAGTATTTCATACTTACCTCGGGCACCAGTCTCTCACAAATGTTTAGTATTAAGCAATAAGTATAACAATAAGTATACACATTTGTGATGAGAGAATAAATGAATTATTATTATTATTTTTAGTTTTATAGCATTGAAATGCTTTATAAATGAGAAATTTTGAAAGAATAGAAAAAATTTGATCACGAGGCAGGATTCGAACCTGCGTTTCTTAATCATCTCAATAGATGGCGTGGGGTGCCCCTTAGGCACATGAAACCGAAAGAGTAGAAGAAATTCGATTACTGTGGCAGGATCACGGGTGGCCGAGAGGCTAGGCGTTGCTACGGTTAGGCAAGAAACGCAGGTTCGAATCCTGCCTCGTGATCAAATTTTTTCTATTCTTTCAAAATTTCTCACGCTTGAATTCAGTTCGTTGTTGTTTTTTTTTGTATTTAGTAATTACATCTAATATATAAAATTCTCGTGTCACAGTTTTCGTTGCCAAACTCCTCCGAAACGGCTTGACTGATTCCTCTGAAATTTGGTAAGCATATTGGGTAGGTCTGAGAATCGGCCAACATCTATTTTTTATCCCGATATTCCTACGGGATACGGACTTACGCGGGTGAAACCGCGGGGCGCAGCTAGTATATATCTATATATATAAAATTCTCGTGTCACAGTTTTCGTTGCCATACTCCTCCGAAACGGCTTGACCGATTCCTCTGAAATTTGGTAAGCATATTGGGTAGGTCTGAGAATCGGCTAACATCTATTTTTCATACCACTAAACGATAAGAGTAAGGCAGAACAGCGTTTGCCGGGTGCAGCTAGTAGTTAATAAAATTTAAATATACCGTAAAAAAAATGAGGGAATAAATAAGTAAGTAAAGAAAAATATAATTAAAATACATGAAAACCTTTTTAATGACTCATTCAAACGCTTGTCTTCGGTTTCATAAACTATTTTAAACGACTCACTGAAATGCTTGTGACGTCAGTAGAAATCACAACAAATGTATGGTAACTCACTCAGCGGTGGAGGTGGGGGGCGGGCGGGGCAGCAGGCGCGCGCCCCCCGGCCCCGCCCCCGCCCCCGTCCCCGCCCCCGTCCCCGTCCCCGCGCCCGCGCCCGAGCTCGGCACCAGCTTCACCGGGATCAAATCTGGAGTTTTTCAACAGATTAGACTCAAACTCAAATATTTTTTTAATTAGAATTTTCCTACCACTTTTGAATCGTTATAACACAGTTTTAATATTTACCACCGATTCGGAAAGTAGTTTCTATTAATAATTATAAATAATCTCAATTTAACATTTCAATTCTACATAATATGCAATATAGAAATATTGCGATCAATTTGAACTTAACTGTAAGGTGACCTATGGTTTTTATGTCATAGCGAACAACTGAGTTGATGGTTCACCTGATGGTAAGCGATCACCCCCGCCCATGAACATTTGCCCCCCGCAACGGCCAGCTGTTTCCCTCTTTTTACACAATTCACGGACGGAGGATGTGAAAACAGTAAATCTATGAGTTATTTATTTCTTTCTTCATACAATATCAATTTTTTTTATTTTATTGTGTATATTATTAGAGCTTTACTGAATCTATAGTTTCAAATTCTTCCATTCTTTTTAAAACTTAATTAAATACAACAAAATGAGCGACAATTGAGTTCAATCCGTTCAATAAAAAAAAATCCAACATTTAAAAAAACATTTTTATATAAATGTATTTGATACAAACTACTTGGCGGGGGCAGTTTGGGCAGGAGGGGCAGGAGCCGCTGCACCACGACTCGACTAGCCCTCTCCAAGCGAGGCCGACCTCGCTTTTTCAACCGGGGCAAGTCGTCGAGATTCACTTGCCCCCGGGATAGACACTGCAATATATACGTTTCACGTGATTTATATAAAAAAATGGAAACATAAAATACAGGTAAATTAGAAAAAAAATAATAGATTAACGTAAATCATTTATAAATTAAAAGGGTTAAAAAAATACTATTTTACATACTTATAGAATTACAATTCAATAAATGTACAAATTATTCCTTAATAAACTAAATTTATATCTACAATAATATTATAAAGAGGAAACTTTTGTACATTAGCATGTTTGTAATGTTTTCACGCGAAAACTGCTGGACCGCTGTCAGATATTCTTTCACCATTAGAAAGCTGCAACTTCACTGAGTGACACAGGCTACACATGTAGCACGAGCGAAGCCGGGGCGAACAGCTAGTTTTGAATAAATCAGTGAGATAAATGAAGCAGCACTCACATCGTGGTTAGGCCTCGGCGCGATGGGCGTGGGATGCCTGAACACTGAGCCCTCGTTGAGTTTGGTCCCAAACTGTGGGATCTGCGTGGGATACGCCTGTGGTTTCTATAATGGGAAAAAATATAACATGGCAAAAATTTTAAAATACTTATGTTCAGTTTTATAGTATTGAAATCCTACCTAACCTACTATATATCCTATCCGACTAATCCTACAAATATTATAAATGCGAAAGTTTGTAATGATGTGTATGTGTTTGTTGCTCTTTCACGCAAAAACTACTGAGCCGATTGCAATGAAATGTGGTGAAACTGCGAAAAATAGGGTGAAACCGCGGGACGCAGCTAGTGCTTTAAAAGAGGTAATTTTAAACAATAGAAAAGTCGAGAGGCTAGTTGGTGCTATAGTTTGACATAATAAGTTCTAAACCCGCTTCGTGATACAAAATTCTGTTCTTCTATTTGACTGTACTCGATTTTTCAAAATTGTATAACTAACATATTATTAAAACACAAATTAGTTATTTTTAGATCATTAACAAAAATTAAAGGTTATCAACTCAATAGATTAACATCGGATTAAAAACTAATAATTAAAAAAAAATACCTGTTTCTTGGGGCAGATATGTCCGCAGCTGCATTTGGACACCGTGGCGTTGGTGACCGCGCCCACGTGGCTGTTGCCCGCGAGGGCCAGCAGGCGTTTCAACCTGATCACGAGATAATATAGTTTTAAATACATAGTTTTTTTATGTATTCTTACATAATACGATTCAATCAAAAAAGATATGTAGCTATATACGTATATAATTTTTATTTGTTCATTTATTTAATCTCCTTTCGCTTTCTTCAAAGAATAATTAATAGGAAATTTAAAATAAAACAGACACCACTTATTTAGCAATGTCTTAAATTAACATTTTTATTTTAAAAAGACAGGCCGCACTTTAATTTCTATTCCAACAAGCAAAAACCACATAATAAGGCATAAATGTCCCGCACATAGAAATCAACCAAAGACCACTAATATTACTTTCGCTTACTACACTACTATAAAATAAAAAAAAATACAAAAATTTAGAATGCACCGCAGACATACCCGGGGCGAGGGGTAAGTATAGCATCAAACAATACACAATACTATATCGGTACTTGACCTATCGCTGAGTTGCGCGAAGCCGTCCGGCGGCGGATGTGTGGGCGGCCGATTGATCAGCTTACTGACCAACTTCAGCGCGCCCGTCTTGTGCTCGGGGGATGCTGGCGCTTCTCCTGCTATATACGAAATGTAACATTATTACATACATACATGGACGCTTGTCCCGGCTCCGCCTGGATATCAAGATTCCTGAATTATTTTCACTAAAAATACGCACATGATATTTATCAATTCTTTAAGTTAAATAAACTTCGTTATGTATATACAAATAATTACAAAAGTCTCTGAGGTCAAGTCACTTGCACCAAAATTAATCTCCACAAATATTAAAACTGCATCACAAAATCCTAACCTATAGACAATTCTATACTCACGTTTCCTCTCATCGCCGGACATGCCATCGTTACTGTCTTGACTGAAAGTGTTCTTCGGCGAAAATATATCCGTATCGCTTCTCTCTCTCTCTTCCTCGACCGAACTATCGCCCTTCTCCGGTGTCTTGTTACCCTTCTCCCTCTTATCGAGCAGTCTGTCCTTGTCCAGCTTGTCGCTTTCCGAGCTCTTGAGCGATCTGATTGGCTGCGGCAAAGGGGGCGTGGCCTCCGCCCACCAATAATCCAGCTCGAGTTTAGAACGTGAACCGAACTAGAAAAAATATTGAATAATGTTATTTTCGAATTAGTTTACAATATAGTCAATATAGAGGGATGGCAGTCATACGTTCGTTAAGGTGCCAATGTATTAAATAGTTTTCGTTATTAAAACTATTTAATACTTTGGCACCCGAAATTTATGTCCCTTTAAATATGACATGACATTAAAATATGTAAAAAAATCCTTTCTATCTTTAATCGCTAAGCGTAACGTTAAACAACAGATTTAATATTATGAAATAAATGTTATTTTACCATGAGATACAGGTCCCCGATGGTGAGATCCGCCGCATCATGCTCCGCCCAGCCGGCTCGTATTTGCTTCAGCGCAGCCTCAACGTCTATCACTGGTTTCACGTCTTCTTCTGACTGAAATTTCAGATTACATATCTATCTATACTAGTTAATGCATGCAGCTAGGATCTATCATAATTTAAGTAATATAAACTATCTTATCTTTTAAGTTGAATCAAACTGCACATGGTGTACAAATTTGGTTAAAATCGGTTGAGTAGTTTAGACATTGCGGACAAAGTGCCACATCATTTATATATATTTATATGTTATATATATATATATATATATATATAAAGCTGATGAGTTTCTTCGTGCTTATCTCAGGAAGTACTGTTCAAAAATGCTATATAACAAACCTTGTGTTCCTCCACCTTGGCATCTTCACTCTTGGCCTCATCATTGGAATCTTTCTCCAGAACCAGAGTGTAAACGCTGCCGCCACGTTTCTTGGGGCGAATTCGAAACTTTACCTGAAATATTGGCAGAGGTTGCAAATCAACAATTTGAGGAAAACAATGAACCAATAACGACTTTAATTTAACAATGAACCAGTTTTCAAGTATTTTTCTGAAATGTGAATAAAACATAACTGTGCACCATATTGGACACAGTTTAATGACATTATAATAACTAACAATTATCTCATGTGATTGTTCACTAAAAGGAATTTCAGCATGACTGTTTTGAGTAAAAATTCATTGGATTTAATTTCACAATACATACAAATTCCAAAATTAGATTTAACAATAAATTTACATTACCTTTAAATTTTTAAACTTGCTGTCTTTGTCTGTCTTGCCGTCACTTTCATTATCTGTATCGCTCTTGTTATATTTCTCTTCGTCTTCCATTTCCGAAAAGCTATCCTTTTCTCTTTCAGACATAACGTTATCTCTCTCTGATGCAGCGTTATCTCTTTCTGATATAATGTTATCTCTTTCTGGATCTCTTTCACCATCTTCCTCTGCGGTTTCCTCAGATTTTAAATCCTTTTCGTCTTCAGTACTCGGTTTTTCTTCGTCGTCATGTATGTTTTTAAAATGCGCCATCAATTCTATTCCGTCTATCGCGGTCTCGTCAATGTTGATCAGTTTATTTGATTCAGGGTCATCTAGTTTTGTTTTTTTATCATCTTTGTCCTTTTCGGATGTGCTGTCTTTTCTTTGCCGTTTGGGTGTCCTTATTTTTACTGAATAAAAAGTACATCGAAATATATGACTCATGTAGCAAGAAATATATTTTATCATATTAAATAAAATTAAAAATTTAACTGAAAGCATTATTAGCAGTTTTTCAGGCAGGGTTCATTTTGTAGTTACTAAAATAATTTATTTTTGTCATTTTCGTCAACGCGGGTGCAACCGCAGGTGAAAGTTAGTATTGAAATATACGAACTTTATCCCATCCATTCAATAATACTCACCGCTATCCTTATCCCGATGCAGTGACCCCATCCTCTCCAGATATGAAGAGAAGCAGATCTTCTGGCTGGAGAGCTGTTCGCTCGGACTCAGAACCGGCAAGTGGATCTCTGCACCAGGCCGGGGACCCAGGTGGAGGACCAGTTTCGTTGGCTTTGTCCTTTCTAGGAATAGTAATAGAACTGACTTAGATATGCGAAAATATAGAGACAGTGATAAACAAATAGGTAACAATGTATTGAAGCAAACAAATACAGAGACAAAGGGTTATCTACTATATCTTACTATATAAAAATAAGTCGGGTTTTCCTTCCTGACTCTATAACTCCAGAACGCACGAACCGATTTCCACGGTTTTGCATTCGTTGGAAAGGTCTTGGGCGTCGTGAGGTTTATAGCAAAGAAAATTCCGGAAAAATTTCAACAGAAAAGCGGGAAAAACGAAGCCATCTGGTGGCGAAACGGAGTTCGCCGAGTTTGCTAGTCTTCTACTATATAAAAATAAGTCGGGTTTTCCTTCCTGACGCTATAACTCCAAAACGCACGAACCGATTTCCACTGTCTTGCATTCGTTGGAAAGGTCTCGGCCTACGTGAGGTTTATAGCAAAGAAAATTCAGGGAAAATTTCAACAGAAAAACGGGAAATTCATTTTTCACATACAGCCATCTGGTAGCGAAACGAAGTTCGCCAAGTTTGCTAGTATATAATAAAAAAATGATGTTTTATTCGTAAGTATTTTAAATGTCGAATTTCTTTCTCAGATCTGTTCTAGCAACAGAACTACGAGTTTTAAATGGGAATGTTGAAAAAAAATGGATTATAACTATTATATTAAACACCTTGTGTTATAATCCTGTCTGTCTCCAAGTTGAGATGCGATTCAAGCTCATCCCCCTTGCTCCCGTGCATCTCAAATTCTTCAGGGTTCAGAGCTTCTTTGTCTATTCCGTTCTGTGTAACATGCTTTTTGTAGTTCGACTGTCATTGAGTTAAGTTAATGAATAATATTGGGAAACATATATATATACATATATATATATAAAGAGTAAAAGTTTTTGTCTAAGGTAGGAACTGTAGTTGTATCTAAAATTAATATTAGACATTTTTTTTAAATTAAGAATGTCATGATGGAGTTGGAATCCCAGAAAGTGGCATTGTAAATTTTATGTATATGTATATAGCCCAAATTTCACCACTACATAAAATTAAATAGTAAAAAAAAATATTTTTTCTAATAAAGTGGTTTCATATGAGAAAGAAGATTGTAGTGTGTGCATGTTAACTCGAACTTACTGACCACAACATCCCTTTTCTTAATATCATTGTATTTCATATTATGTTTGTTACTACCAACATAACTTTCGATATATATTTATTAATATTAATATATCTATCACATATTTATTATATAGTACATAAATAAATAAACAAAAACGTGTCAATTTTCAAAAATATTTATTATCAATGTCCAAAAGGATACGCTCTTCCACCGTTTCTCGAGCGCGCGTATAAACGCAGCGAGGCGCGTGCGCAGCGGCAGCGCGACCGCCGCTCGCGGGTTGTGCGCGGCCGCCTGCACGCGCGCCCACGCGCACGTGTTGCGCGCGCGCAGCACCACCTGCGCGCGGGAGCACACGCGCGTGCCGCATGCGCGTTCTGATGTGTGCCATAGGTACCGTTTAATTGATTATTTAATAATAAATAATAATATATATAATAATCATACTATAATATTGAAAATGTGAAGGTTTGTTTCTTTGAATGTTTGTCCGTCAATTACGCTGAAACTACTGTACGGATTTTAATGAAATTTGGTACACAGACAGGGTATTAGCTGACTTGGGTGATAGGATAATTTTTATTCCGATTAAATGCTTCCATGGAAATCTTTAAAAAAGGAATCTTGATACCCGGGCACAGCCGAGACGAGCATCTAGTAATAAATAATAATCATAATATATATCTTATACCTTTAAACGAGCAATTCTTATATAATATATATAATTGGAATCTCGGAATCGGCTCCAACGATTTTCATGAAATTTTGTATATAGGGGGTTTCGGAGGCGATAAATCGACTAGCTAGGATTTTTTTTTAGAAAATGTCATATTTGTGTTTTATTCGTGTTTTTTTATTCCTGACATCTATTGGTGAATAATAAAACTATTTTGCTTCGTAGATAGCTGGACAACTGAAATAACATATAGGCACTTTTTATACTGATATTCCTACGGGATACGGACTTACGCGGTTTCAACCGCGGGTCACAGCTAGTGTATATAATAGTAATAATAATATTTTATTTATTTTCCTCAAAACTTACAACTTCGGTTACAACAAATATAATTAAAGAAGAAAGGAGACGACTGGTGTCTGCGATAGGCAGTAGCCTTGAGCATTGATTTGTACGTATGTTTCAACTAGATCATTCGATTTTAAGCGCATAATTTTCCCAAAAGAAGCGCCTACCACATTTATACATTGCATATACAATTTACACTAGAAAATTAATAATACAAAGAATAATTACAGACATTTCTACAATCACTTATTTATTGCTACTGTCTCAATGTGAATTTGAAAATGATGTCATAAAAAACAGATTTATGCAGAATCCAGCAGCGGAAGCAAACGATCTTATACATATGCTTTCCTGTAAGTCAAAAGCGGTATAATCTATTCTAATATTATAAAGATGAAATATTTCTATGTAATTATATTGATAACTAGCTGCGCCCCGCGGTTTCACCCGCGTAAGTCTGTATCCCGAAGGAATATGGGGATAAAAAGTTGCGTATTTGTTATTCCAATTGACCAGCTGTCTACGTACCAAATTTAATTGCAATCGTTTTAGTAGTTTTTGCGTGAAAGAGTAACAAACACACACACACACCCTTACAAACCTTCGCATTTATAATATTAGTAGGATAGGATACTTCAACACAAAAATTACATCTCCCCTCCCTTACATCCGAAACTTCTGACACGGAAAAATCCAGCTATCCGTAATTTATTTATTTATTTATCTTTGGGAAACAAACAATACAATTATTCTTATAGATTATAGACATATACCATACACATATCAGCAAAGTTTCCACTAAAAAATTAAATACTTTAAATATAAAGACATATTCAGTCACATACGGAATATAAAGGATACAAAAAAAAACATAGAAATCACATGCCTTATTAACCTTACGAATGTTATAATTGCGAAAGTCTATTTATGCTATGGAGCAATTTTATTGATATGATATAGCATCTGGAGATAAGAGGCTACAGAATACTTTTTACACCGTTGACACATCTTTTTCCCAAATTTAATTTTTAGTTTTATAGCATTGAAATGCTTTATAAATGAGAAATTTTGAAAGTATAGAAAAAATTTGATCACGAGGCAGGATTCGAACCTGCGTATCTTGCCTAACCGTAGCAACGCCTAGCCTCTCGGCCACCCGTGATCCTGCCACAGTAATCGAAAATTTTCGATCTTTTTCCCATTTCAGTTACATATAACGACTTCGCGGGCGAAGCCGCAGAGGGAAGTTTAGTTATTGAGAGTTTTTTTAACCTTACTTAACCTAACGTTGTGTTTAGGAGCTTCCACGGTTGGGATCGTGATCAATTGCTTTCTGTTTTTTTTTTTAATATTGATTGCTTTGAAACTAAAAATTAAACATTAGTCATTAATTTTTCTATTATGATCCTAACGGTTGTAACACACACATTTAACTTGATCTTGTCCGCACGGATGTTATTTTAAAATCATTGGAGGGTTTAATATTTTATAATAATATAATGTTGACCTTCATATTTTAATTCAAGTAAAGCAAATATTATGTAAATTAGGCGGCTTTTTATATTTTAGCACGTTTATTAATAAATACGTTGTTTTTGTTTTTTAAATACCCGTTTGACAAGTTATGGGTACGTTCAACTTATTTCTAGTTAATATTGCAAATAATGTATGAAATTATAGTTCAAAAAGTGCTATGTACACTTTATAGTCTTGCTTATGTAAGTAGCGAATCTGGTCCTAAATATTATAGCTGTTATCGGTGTATTCACTTTACTTCCCAAAAGCAATAAGTTTTAAAGGCATAAGCTATCATCTCGATATCTTTTTATAAAATATACAATATGGTATATAATCTGATAAATGTTTCTTTCCTTTCTTGTTTTCATTATCTTCGTTTGTTAATCTTCCTCATTTATATGTGTCGAATAAAGTATATTGCATTGTATGGTAAAAAAGATAATCAAAATAAATTCAACCTTATTCGGACGAGTTAGACCGACTTACAAAAGCACAATAACTCCATCAACGGACGCACCTTCTGTAAGGACATTTATTGTGGCAGATAAATCTAATACATAAAATTCTCGTGTCACAGTTTTCGTTGCCATACTCCTCCGAAACGGCTTGACCGATTTTGATGAAATTTTTTGTGCATATCGGGTAGGTCTGAGAATCGGCCAACATCTATTTTTCATACACCTAAATGATAAGATATATATAGATAGTGTTTTTATAAACAATAAGCCAACAGATGTGCAAGTTTTCCACATACAATCAGATACAAGATGCAACGTTAATTGGGAAAATCTCGTGACAATTAATTACTATAATTGAAACGGATAAAAAGTTGATAAACTACAATTTCATTGTAGTCATGCAATCTATTTTTACCCATTTGAGGTTTTTATAAATTAATATTGTTATAGACAAATGAGGGTATATTGCGCTAAAGAATTATTCTACTAATGTTATAAACGTGAAAGTTTGTAAGTTTGTAAGTTTGTCTTTCACGTAAAAACTACTGAATGGGTTTTAACGATATTTTGCAAAACCAATCATTGAAATACTATGATGAGTGTCTAAATGCTACATCTGCGGAATTGCTTAAGTACACGATGTAGCTAATGGCTTAAGTATAGCTAGCATATTAATATCCATCATTGCACCTGTAATTAAGTCTATTAAAGACAAGCGGCCCATTAACCGTTGCATTGTCGCAATTACATATATTTTCATACAATACAACGGTGATGGCAATTTAATTGTTTAATGCGTATATCAAATTCCACATCCGCTGTTGCATCAGGTCGCCCTATAGTGCTTAATTCAGCAAACAATAACTCCAAATGGTTGTTGCGATGTTTTGTTCGTAACAATCGTTCAAAAAGCCGACGACCGAAAATGGCATCTATATTTCAACCGGCCATCGACCAAAACTTGTTTTTTACCGACTTAAAAAAAGGAAGATGTTATCAATTCGACTGTATTTTTTGTGTTTGTTACTTCATAACATTTCACTGGGTAAACCGAATTTTTCGAAAATAATATTTACATTTAAATATTGTAAAAAAGCAGACTTCTATGGTATGTTAACCCCCCTCCCCCCACTCACCGGTGATCTGGTTGAGGCGGCGCAGCGCGCGGCACATGGGCGTGCGCACGCGCATGGTGCGGCCGCGCGCGCGCACCGCCATGCTGCCGCCGCGCACCATCTCGCCGAGCCGCGCGCACGTCTTCTCGCTGACGGACGCGAGCTTGCGGCGCAGTTCGCCGTAGTTGATGAGCGCGTACAACTCCTGCGCAACTTTCTTCACGTCTGTGCGCACGGGGATTTGGGAATTTAATGAATTTAATGTTATTTTTTTCTAATAATTATGGCATTGTGTATAGAGTTATGTTTATTGTGTTATTTTGTTCATAACAACTGCTCAAGAAGCCAATGACCGAAAATGAAAACGCCTTTTCGGGCGGCTGTCAACTAAATCTTGTTTTCAACCGACTTAATAAAAGGAGCAATCAATTATGGGATTGTGTATGGAGTTAATATGTAGGTTTTTCGTCATGTATCATTGGGTACCAATTATGGTTTAATATTGTAATTAATGCATAACGTCTAATTTTTTTCAATCAAACAAACTACCCTCATTTTCATAAGATCAAATACAACTTGTTGATTATATGATCTCTTGATACAAATGTTATTGGAAACTTTAAACCTATATACCCTTGCAAACATTACCGTCCAATCACAGTCGGGCAAAAAATTTACAATAATTTGTAATCTTTAACGTAATTGCCACTACAGGTCAATTATTAAAAAACACATCAAATACAAACTTGTCATAAGCATGAAACAAAGTATTTAATTGCACTTATTAATAAGTCATAAAAACCATAAATACCTTTGAATATTTAAACTGTATTAGAGAATATTGCAAAACAAATTATCATAGATATTTTTATTTGATAATCACCTTTTATGTACGCAATATTGTATCAATAATATTAACAATGTAGGTCTCTACATTGTTAATATATAATGAGTTTTTTTCATCAATCATTCATTGTATAGATATAGTAATTTAGAATTAATTTTATTCATATACCTTAGATTATCTACGAAAATATAATCAATATTTAATAATGTTAAAATACAATATTCATTATAATTGAAACATCCGACTATTACATATATCAAATAGCAAAGCTTTAAAACGAAGCATCCTTACATATTTATATATGTATCTATAAAATGAAATAATATCTCTAAAACTAAAACCGAAAAAAACGACTCCAAAACTCCTATTCTCTTAAAATCTAACAATACCCTATAGACACCTAACTAGACACCAAACTATAGCCTTAACAAAAAGCGCTTACTTTCATCAAACTGCACATGCTTCGACAGCTTGTGCCAGGTCCTGTAATAAAAATGGCTGACTTGCGTCTTCGTCTTCAAGATCCCATCGGGCATGCCCTTCTTCTTCATTTTCCCGCAAATATACGCAGTGATAGCGTCGAAGTCCTTCCCGTATTCGTTCAGAGCCTCGAAGAATAGGTTCTTCTCATCAGCGGACCAGAGCGCTTTCGGCATACGCTGCTTCACCGTTGGAAATTTCAGGGGATCCTTGTCGTCTATTTTGTTTGGCGTTTCGCATTCTATTATTTCTGTGAACAATTTAGTTTTACCTGTAGTTAGATTGAGAAGAATTATTGGGTTATGTCGTTCTTTATGATACAGTCCATTATTCACAAGTCTTCTGGTCATTTCCAACAGAAGTGCCAAATAAACTGAGAAAATATTCAAATATGTCTCTGGAAATCTCGAATTCGTGTTTGGAATCCCATTGTTTCAAATAAGCTTTTTGTCATTATTGCACAAATCTAATAAAATTGTATATTTCTTTGCAATATTGTTTAAATAATAATACTAAATATAAATAACAATAGTAGTAACTTATCTTTTCAAATTACTATTATTGTTATTGGTATATTTCCCTACTACAAAAAAAAAAAAAAAAAAATATAAGCCCAAGTAGATATATTAAAGTACTATATCAAGTGACCGTTCATAACATATAAATCATATCTAATTATAAATGAAGGGAATTATTTAATTGGGATTAACAGAAGCAAAAACATTCACATTTCATTGAACTTGTTTTTACAGCATTCAATGAAGACAGAGACGATCTTAGTCAAGCTACGTATTAACTACACAGGTGTTCCGCCGATGGTGTACTACTCTCAACGGAACTTTTTTTAAAACGCTAATTATAATAAATGGACTCATTAAATGCCAGACATTTGTTTTCTATTAAGTGAATTCTGAAAACAATCAATATTCATATAAACCATCCACTCTTGCTACCCGCAGGTACACTTACGTTTACGCAATATATTTTATACGTCGTTTCGTTGTTTAAGTATTTTTTCTGTAATCAGCGTTTTTTTTTTTTTATACTTAATAGGCAGACGTTTGAACGCTATCCCGTCTGATGTTAAGCAGAGATGCGATTTATGTATGGGTACGCCTGCCTAGGAGAAGCCTATTCACTCTGGACTTTTGAAGCGTTTGAAGAGAAATAATAAGTATATAACTATAAGTACCATTAACCGTGGCACAACATTGGCGGGACAGCCTGTAAATTGCTAAATTATTCAATTATCAAATGCAATAAACACCTCTCTTATCGGCTGGTGACTCCAACCTTAACTTCTTGATCACCCTGGCGCTCGTGCGCTGCTGCTGCTCCGTGGTTAGCGAGCCCAGTAGCTCCGTGCGCTCGTCTTCCGGCGGCCCGCCGGGGGACATGGTGGGGTCCCTTGCGGGTACCTGGAATATGTACTAGAATATCTGGGATCATTTGTAGACCTTAATATGCTGAGAGCTCGTCCATTGATCACGTGAGGCAAAAAGTCTTTAATTTCTAAATGAACAATACTCTCGAAAGTAAGATACAAAAAAAATGTCTTTTATTTTCCAGATTTAAATAACATTTATTTTAAGTCTTTAAAAAACGTGAATTATATTTCTAAGGATTATATTTTTTGATAACATTTTTAATACTAACAAAAAACAAACGAATTAGTAACGAATGATCTTTTTTCATATATAAATATCATTAATGAAATTTTTTCAAAAACCCAATTGGTTTAGTAAAAGACATTAAAAAAAATCCAGTTAGCAAGAAATTGACAAATTCACATTCCGACTTATTTTTAAGAGTAATGGCCGGTAAAGATAAAAAAATAGCCATGTATTTTAACAATAGAATTTTTATGATCGATAAAAATTTAAACTATAAATTATTTTTCTTTTTTTTTTAAACAGAAACCAGTTTAAGATGAGGCTTTACTTTGCCCATATATCATGTGATTTTAGCTATTTCATTAATACGTCATGCGTGAATTCATTTTAATTTCGTGTTGCTATAATATTTAAAGCATATATCAGAATTATACTTTATAAATGTAAATTATCCCTACTAATATAATTTTTATTTATGATCGAGAAAAATTTAAACTATAAATTATTATTATTTTTTTTAAACGGAAACCAGTTTAAGATGAGGCTTTACTCTGCCTATATATCATGCTATTTTAACTATTTAATTAATACGTCATGCGTGAATTCATTTTAATTTCGTGTCGCTATAATATTTAAAGCATATATAAGAATTACGATTAATAAATGTAAATTATATATAATAAAGATTAAAGATTATTGATCTTATAATCATAATTATATTCAACATAATTTGCCCTTAGTGTTGTACCTTAGTATGAGTACTAATCAATTCATTTACGTTCGTGTGATTTAAATCTAAAACTTAAACTTTCATTTCATTCGGCCTTCGGTATAAAATGTATTATAATAACAACTATTCGGTAGTATTAATGCTACCGGATAGTCCGGATACCGGATATCCGTTTCATCTCTAATATTTACCCCTCCTATTATTTATTTACACCTCCAAAATTACACTCTCTCAGCATTTTCCTACATCACAGGTTGTCTGGTAGAGATCACTTGTTAGTGATAAGACCGCCTCTTGTACAATAATCCTATTGTTGCTGTGTTTCTTTTGTATTATTTTTCTTGGTGTACAATAAAGAGTTTATTATTATTATTATTATTATATACCTTACAGGCTAACATACCTACAACGTATTATCTAATATAGATATTAATATATTTTAGAAGTATAACACACATTTAAGTCCGTTACAACGCGTTTTCGCTAGTTAGAACTAGTTGTAACTAAACCATCAACAGCCGGTGAGTGCCCGAATCGACTAAAGAGCACTCCCCACTCAAAGAAATACCAGTGTTTGACAAAAAAAAACCTCAATAAATTAATTCTAGTTGTTAACGTGTTTTACTTACTTAGAGCTAGTTGTAACAAAGACGTTTAGTTTCTAGTTCTAACTAGGGAAAACGCGTTGTGATGAAAAACGGGTTTTATCAGTAACATCCCTACTATAATTTTATAAATGCGAAAGAAACTCTATCTGTCTATCTGTTACGCTTTAACCACTGAACCGACTTTGACAAAATTTGGTATGAAGATAGAACTGAATTTGGGAAAGGACATAGGATTTTTATCGCGAAAAAAGGGTAGAAAGGGTTGAAATAGGGCATGAAAGTTAGTTATTATCAAACCGATTTTGATGAAACTTGATATGAAGATGGAGCTAAACGTGGGAAAGAACAAACCATACTTTTTAATGCGAAGAAAATACTCCTTACCATGTCGCGCGGTATAAGCGAATTCTACGCGGGCGAAGCCGCGGGCGAAAAGCTAGTAATATATAAACCTAGTGGAAAACTACCTCTTTTTACGTCCTCCTGATCATCTGGGAGTAGTATTTTCTTAAATATATCACGCAATTTGTCACGGTCTTTAATGGAGAATATATTATGATAATTATGCGTACTTCCTACTTGTAAATGACTATAACGATCCGGATATTGGCGGAGTATCTCTCAACATAATTTCGTATAGTTTTTAAGAAATCGCTCCATTCTTTTACTTTTCTAATCGTTTGCAATTGGTAAGGTAAAAAACGTACACATTTAATCTGTTAAATGAGTTACTAGTAAGAGAAATAATAATATTTATTCTATAACTAGCTTAAAAAACAGGCAACAAAAAAGAAAAGAAAAATAATATATATAAAAAAAAAACAAACAAAAAAAAGGTAGGTCTTTTTATGTATGATATGTATTTGTATATAATTATATGTATGTTATTTCAATTGATCTATACAAATTTCCCTTTCAACGGTCGCACAAAAAACCCCACAATATCCTTACATATTCATATTGAAAATAATACAGCGATAACAGGAAAGTAGCAGAGATCTTTGTATATCAATTAATAATGGCATAATTACTTATAGTTTGACATATGAATGAAGATTTATTTATCTATTAACTAGCTGCGCCCCGCGGTTTCACCCGCGTAAGTCCGTATCCCGTAGGAATATCGGGATAAAAAATAGATGTTGGCCGATTCTCAGACCTACCCAATATGTTTACCAAATTTCAGAGGAATCGGTCAAGCCGTTTCGGAGGAGTATGGCAACGAAAACTGTGACACGAGAATTTTATATATATAGATAGTCTTGAAACTCACTATAAATAAACCGTATACTGTAACAATTCATTCCTATTAAATACTACAAATTCTTTTATGTAAATATGCTAATATGTTTTAATATTGTTTCTTTCTATTATATTACAAACTCGCTTCATGAGAACCAGTGTTGGTTATATAAACTTTTTATTCAAAGCAGATGATACTAGTATGAATTAATTTAATAAATAAAGAAAGGATAAAGCATTTCATAACACGTAGTGTTGTATTGTATTGTACATTGATCCAGCTATAAAAGTCGTCAGTTAGTTCTATATAGGATTATGTATCTAGTTGTTATTAACGATAAGAGTTAAAATTGTATAAATCTTTATATTAAAATTATATACATTTTTTAATAATGTTGGTATGTTATCAAAACATTTTTAATATAAGTTTTTACTGACATGTTATATATTATTTTCTGAATCCTTAATATATCACAACGGTTTCTAAATCACACTAATATTATAAATGTGAAAGTTTGTTTGGATTTTTGTCGTCAATCACGCTGAAACTACTGAACGGATTTTCATGAAATTTGCTATACAGACAGGGTATGAGCTAACTTGGACGATAGGATACATTTTAACCCGATTAAATGCCCCTTGGGATAAAATAATCCTTCCTCAATAAATATATTAAGCTAATCACCTCGAACTGTAATGTCACAAAAAAAATTCGCACCCGACGCGACCGTTTCACAGTGAGGCGCGAACGGACAGACGCGGAAATATAATAATCTATATACAGTATAGCAATATATATGAGGGCGTTAGTAAACAAACAATAGTAGCAGATGAAATCGCGATTCGGAAACTTTGCTCTGCGACGTTTCGTTATTTAAAATTTAAATACAGATAAAAAAAGTATTCGTATTTTTTTTTTTTTTTAGTTTTAACAATTTAAGTATTTATTTAAAAAAAACTCTTTTATTTATAAAACATTTAATCAAAAATGGATGTGCGAATCATTGCTGTGCTATTTGTGATGTCGTTCAGTGCATCGTGCAGCGCGCAACTTCCGAAGGAAGCTTATGCGACAATGGTGAGTTCATAAAAATCATGTAGAGTTAATAATTGAATACCATGAATCGCTGAGCCCAAATTTATTGAGTTCTCTTCATTACATAGATATTTCGAAGAGCAGAACAAACGTTATTTATATTAATAAATATTTACAAGGCACCTAAAAAATGTCACGATTCAAAGCACAATATTTAAAGACCCGAAATAATATTTGAAAATCATAGGATAACATGTTTTTTTAATGATCTTAGATCATATCTCTTATCCTATCCAATATAAAATATTTGCAATATTATAAATGCGAAAGTTTGTAAGGATGTCTGTATGTTTGTTACTCTTTCTTTTTATTCCCATATCCCAATATACCTACGGGATACGGACTTGCGCGAGTGCTAGTGCTAGTGAATAACTAGCTGCGCCCCGCGGTTGTAAGCACTAGCTCATGTAGCTATTCATCTAGCTCATGTCTCATTCTGACGTATAAACTACATTAATATAAAGTTTCATCAAAATCCATTCAGCAGTTTTCATGTGATATTTCACGTAACAAACATCCAACCATCCACACTTACAAACTTTCGCGTTAATCACTACATCGTATAAAAAGTCACTTCCCGCATCTGTCCATGTGTGTATGTATATAGGCTTGGATCTTTAAAACTACACGACGGATTTTGATAGTTTTTTTATATATAAATAGAGTTATTCAAGAGGAAGGTTTATAGGTACAATAACATCTATTTACTTCTTCGGGAACATAAACACGAATTATCAAAAAACCAAACGGCTAGAAAGATTTTGATGAAATTTTTTGTGTCTTCCAGTATATTCGAGAATGCTTCAGATTACTTTATTATTTTTAGAAATTAAAAACTTTTTAACGGATTTTAAACGCGATTTATTCATTATATTATTGTGGTCACGGGGAGACCACGCTCGCTGTAAAGTGTTCGAAACGTCGGGTTAATAATATAATGAATAAATCGCGTTTAAAATCCGTTAAAAAGTTTTTAATTTCTAAATGTATAATACTCGCGTGAAATCAAACACAAGAAAATACTACTTTTTTTATTTTTTTTTTTTATTTTTCTTTTTTATTACCGTTTCGAACAGACAAAGCCGCGGGCAGAATCTAGTAAAATTATATAAGCCATAAAAACTTGTATTAACAATGACACTCGGATCGTGAGATCGACCCGCACTATTCTGATTTTAATGACACCGCTATAATTATTTTACTTTGTATTACATACCTGATTGGTCTTATAAAAATCGGTCAAGTGCGAGTCGGACTCACGACACCAAGGGTTCCGTTACAAATAAAGCTAATGATCGACTTCAAAAATAATGGTCACCCATCCAATTTATGACTTTGATTAATTAACCTAGATTTTTTTTTTGTATCATTTGTTGTTATGGGTATGTGTCATTGTCACGGTTTATGAGATAATGGGATAGACGGATAAGCAGACAGACAGACAAACAGACAGACGGAAGAATGAGAAGAAAGAAGAAAGTTTTTTCACTGTTGATATGTACTATAAAGAATAAATAAATAAAATAAGAAATGATATAACGACTAACAACGAAGTCTTAGTGATAGGGTTCCATTTTATATGGCGAGTACGGAACCCTAAAAATGAACTAATCACACCTAACTTAATAATTTATTATTAAGTGCAGCCAGGAGATTGACTGTAAGAATTATGCAAAACTTGCATCCAAAGTACGCACGAGTAAAATCAAATTCAATGCTAAGTAACATTAAACTTTTGTATGTTTGTCCGTCTTAACACTTCTATATACCTTATGGCCTATTGGATGAATAAACAGATTTAAAGAGATTTACAGAGAGACATATTTGAGAAGAATATAGGCAAATATGTGTGACTACTACTACTATACTATTAAATTTTTAGTTTTATAGCATTGAAATGCATTATCCTGCAAATATTATAAATGCGAAAGTTTGTAAGGATGTGTGTGTGTTTGTTGCTTTTTCACGCAAAAACTACTGAACCGATTGCAATGAAATTTCGTACGTAGACAGCTGGACAACTGGAATAACATATAAGCAACTTTTTATCCCGATATTCCTACGGGATACGGACTTCCGCGGGTGAAACTGCGCGAAAGGCGCAGCTAGTAAAATATATATTTATTTCTAACCGTCGTTTCTAAAAACGTAGGAGGTCGTCAATTCGACTGTATTTTATGGATTTGCTACTCGATACCTCCAGTGGATTTAAACTGATTGACGTGATTATATATTGTGTTCGACTGGGAATTGTCATTAAGTACACTATAAGAGTCTGTACTGGTACTCCCCCCCACGGACGTGACCTCTTTTGTGGAAAAGAATTATTATCCATAGATAATAAAAGTTTCTTTATGGTATACGGTAGGTATTTGACATTTCAACAGCAGGAATAAACTTTCCGATTGCTGAGACAAAATTATTGGACGTATTTACCTCAAAGATAATGTACTCTTATTTTCCCACAAGGATAACAAATATGAGAGAAATTTTCATCAATTGACATCGATCATTAGTTTTACCCAATATTATAAATGCAACATGCATGCAGGATCCATATTGCATAAAGAAGGAAGGTAAGCCTGAGGAAGCCGAATTCCAAATACGAAAACTATTTTTTTTATATTTTGGGAAGACTAAGGCTGCTTTTAGAGCCACGCTGACAGCCATAGCGTATAGGAACCTTTTAACGTTCAAAAGGTCTAAATTCTATAGATAATATATCCTTCAAAGGTAGAACTAAAACCTACCACTACGTCATACGTGTTCGCACAAGTATCAACTAAAATAAAAATAATATTTATATTATATTGCCTATGAAATATTTTTTTAGTGCGAATAAATTATAAAAACTATCTGATAATGCCACATATTTATGTGATACATTTTTTGCTAACCAGTTTCTATTAACGCAAGATATTTTTAATAATAGCAAGGTTATTAAAATAAACCAGTAACAACAAATAGTTTCGCACGATATAATTAATATCCACGTAGTTAACTACATTATTTAGCGAGAGTTTCACGGCATGTTAATAAAGTCACTGATAGCTTATTTAGAACTTATTTAACTGACAGATAAACGTAACAGACCATCATATCCAGAAGTTGTGTAATTAGACATTACTCTCGTAGGTACATCCTTAATTATATCTTGTTAAATTCTTGGACTTGTAAAAGTAAGACTCGGTACTGTAGATAAAGCTGTATGTCTCGAAAAATTAATCTGTGTAAGATCTTTATTAATAACTAGCGGTCCGCACCGGCTTCGCCCGTGGTACATATATAGCCTATAGGCTTCCTCAATAAATGAGTTATCTAAAACTGAAGAAATTCAAATCGGACCAGTAGTCCCGGAAATAAGTGCGTTTAAACAAACTCTTCAGCTTTATAATATTGAGTATAGATTATATCATCCTCTACAGGTATTAGTGCGCAAAAACAGAATATAAATCAACACTCATAGCGTTTATGAAACGATAAATTTTTTAGATCCGATTCGGACGTCACTAACTCAAAGGTAAATTAATTAAATAAGAAAAAAACATATACCTTTACCTTCATTTGGCACAGGAATAAATACATAAACAATTTGTAAGAATACATTCCTTCTCCCAATCTTCCTCACATTGTATCCACGAGCGATAAATTACTGTATCTACCATAATGAAAAAGTGGCGGTAAAAAAATTACCAATCTATGAGTTTATTTATAAAACGAATGCGGAACAACGATCGTCTCTCGTTAATTTAAATCTCGATTTGCATACATTTCCTAAAGGTTGCCGAGGCCTAGCGTTATGTTAATTAAATAACATACATATATTAAAAAAAAACACTACTACTAGGCCGAGAACACCTTCACTAAGACCTGATACGGGCAGTGCTGATCCGCCAGTTCGTTTGGCCGCTGTTTTATTAAAAAAACTAGCTGCTACCCGCGGTGTCACGCGCGTAAGTCCGTATCCCGTAGGAATATCGGGATAAAAAGTTGCCTATATGTTATTCCAGTTGTCTAGCTGTCTACGTACCAAATTTCAATGCAATCCGTTCACTAGTTTTTGTGTGAAAGAGCAACAAACGCACACACATCCTTACAAACTTTCGCATTTATAATATTAGTAGAATATATTTATGGTGTTACGAGTTAGGAAGGCAGGCGGATGTAGGCAAATGCTATATATTATGGTACACGGAAGCTGATTTTGTAGCGTATATCATTCGGCTTGTAGATTCCGTATCGCTGTTGCCTCATTTTAATGGTTATAGCATGTCATTCTTAAGATCAAGAGCTCGCCAGAGCGAGCGGACATACAATTTCGTACATATTATACACCAACGGAACAAGTAACAAAATCGGTCGAGCAGTTTACACGTGATATTATGAAAAAATAATAATCTTTAAAAAGAATTATCAATATTCACAGTTTGATATTTTTCCATTGGAAATTTCCTTTATTACATTAAAACACACTAATAAGGCACTAATACACCATAATAATAAATGCATATTCAGAAACTAAGGACGTTCACTGCTTAGAGCTAAAACAATTAGACTAATAAGGGACTTAATGATGCTAAATTAGCACATAGAATTTCAAACAGAATTTTATAACTTGTGTATGCGACAATTGCTTATTTGTTGTTATTCAACGGATTGATGGATCATATAACATTAATGGGAAAACATTGGTAAAATTCGTAATTTTGCCAACGGATATATTAATAGATATTCACAGAAGAATTTTCTTGGTAACGCTCTCTAAGTATTTGTTTCATTTGAAAATAGAATTATAAAAAACGGAAGTGACAGTGCATTACTTTATTATTTTTGTTGCGACAGAAAACAGAAAACGACGGAAAAATGTAACGTTTTTCAAGTGTATGTATGTATAACCCAGTAGCCTAAACGGACGGATTTTGATATATAGGGTGTTGCTGTAATCGTCACAATTGTGTTTGCAACATGGACTACATATTTTATTAATAAAAAGATAATAACACTAAAACCAAACAGTAAGCATTCCCTTTTTTGTTTTCATAAGAAAATAATAATTTATGTCGATCCAATATGCCATTATCTATAGGATACATATTACTTTACAGGCGTTTTACGACTTCACGTTGCCTCTTCAACTGCAACAAGCCATGACGTATAACCGTTGTAAATTATAATCAAAACGTTATTAAAATTCGATGTGAAATTCCGATACGTGTCGTGAATGCGTTTGCTATGATATCTTTGTTCGTTCGCTGGCGTGCCTCGAATGAGAACATTCAGGAAGGCATTTTTGCATATGATATAATACAACTGGCGTCTATGCAATATTGGTATTAAGAATCGGAAATTTCAATGAATTGGTGGAAACACGAGTTTTAGATAGTAATCTATAATTTATTTTTATTGTTCAATAAATAACTCTGGATAAAAGTTTTATGCAATTGAATATACAATAACCGAATTAAACTAAAATCATATTAAGCTTTTCTCCGATAAAGGTCACCAACGTCTCGGGGAGGTAGGTCCACCTACCACTCCAGACTGTAAAATGGGACCAATAACAACAATGCAGTTTATCAAGCACAAAAAGAATCAGGCAATCTGTTGAAAGCCCATGGAGCGAGTAACAGAACAGAAAAAGAAACATTTAGAAATTAAAACCTTTTCTCGGAATCGGCTCCAACGATTTTCATGAAATTTAGTATATAGGGGGTTTCGGGGTCGATAAATCGATCTAGCTAGGAATCTTTTTTAGAAAATGTCATATTCGTGTTTTATTCGTGTTTTATCGACTTAAACTTACTTTTTTAACAAATATGAGGCGTTTGAGTAGTCCCAATTTATTATGGCGAATAATAATACTATAAATGCGAAAGTTTGTGAGGATAGATGCATATGTATGTGTGCGTCTGTTACTCTTTCACGCAAAAACTACTGAAGCGATTGCAATGAAATTTGCTTCGTAGATAGCTGGACAACTGAAATAACACATAGGCACTTTTTATACCGATATTCCAACGGGATACGGGCTTACGCGGTTTCAACCGCGGGTCACAGCTAGTATTATTAAATCGTCGTTTCGAACACTTTACAGCGAGCATGGTCACGGGGACTTTTTAATTTCTAAATGTATAATACTCGCGTAAAATCAAACGCAAGAAAATACTAGAAAAAGAAACAGTCAAATTCAGAAGCGTCCTCGTTTCCGAAAACGTTTGTAGAGAGTCTAGTTACACGTGTCCCCATACAACCTCATATTTACAAACAAATTTGACACACAAATACCGCAATAGACGATCTCGACCTTGAACTAGACTTGCTAGATGGACGTTTGCGGAAAACAGATTAATAACGTCATATCAAGTTCTAGATTGATGATTGGACATTACCCCATCTTCATATCTCATTACACCATTATTACACTGTCGAGGTTCCTATTATGTCCTTTGTCAGAAAGTTCCCATATTAACTTATCGGACAATATGTGATATCAGTGTTTATATGAAATGAAGATGGTGTATTGTCAGTCTGTATGCACAGTACGTAATTGCATAATTGTGCCAATTAACACGTCATAGATGAATCCTACACACACGAAATTATAACATTTTAAGAAGGATCTTTATATTACTTATAATTTTTAACTGTCCATATAATTTTACATATTTACAAAATAATAAATATGTCACATCAAACGCGACCGTCATAGTCAGTAAGTATATTATATGAAGTCAATTTAGATAAAAAAACAGGTAAATATAACAGGAAAATGGATTAATTGCCTTCAAAAAAGCAGAAAATATAATAATTGCCTTTGAAAAGAAAAATTTTACTACTGCAATTAAAGTCTTCACGTATTCATGTAACAGACAACATCAAATAAAATGTCCCAACTCCCAAACGTTCCCTATTCATTTTTACAAAAGTTTCTTTATACGAGTTTCAATCTACATTATATATTCAGATCGTCGAAGACACACACACTAAAATGTTATCCGAGCTTAATTGAGACGTAATACACAATATCACGCAGGTAAATCTGCGTCACGGACTTAATTGCAAAAAAAAAGGAGATGGGATACCGTAATTTTACGAAGTTTTTGGAGGCAATACTGCTATATAAATAAAAAATGGTTACATCCAAAAAAACTTAATAACAAATTGTAGTAAGAAAAATAGATGAGGAAACCTACAAATCTAAAAAATATATAAATATTAATCATTTTGGTGAAAAACTCTTCAAACTGAATAATGTGATGCTTGCATATTTATATATGACCAGAAGCTCGTCCCGGCTCCGCCCGGATATTGAAATGCCCGTTTTATCCCAAGGGAGCATTTAATCGGGATAAAAGTATCCTATCACCCAACTCATACCCTATCTGTATACCAAATTTTATCAAAATCCGTTCAATAGTTTCAGCGTGATTGACAGACAATCATCCAAACGATCAATCTTCACATTTATAATATTAGTGTGAAGCGTGATTGAAGAAATTCATTAAACATAAATATTAATTCACAACTGCGTAAAATATACCGTAAGTTATGAACTGAGATATGAAAAATATATGTGCACAGACCGGACAAAAACTTTTTAACGTCTCCGTTATGGTATACATCGCCGCGACATCCAATCAACTTGATCGGTGCCAGGCGCGGGACGCATATCCACATAACACTCATTTATTTTTGTATATTGCAATTGAGACAAAATTTAATTAACCTTAGTATAAAAATATAACGAGAATCGAGTGTCCAGTAATCCCAAACTGTTCAAAGCCTATGTCATCAGAACAATGCAGGATTAAGATATCGATAAAACGCCAAGTGACACGTGTATGTCTGTCTATACATACTACTATTTCAGCTATACCTACACTTGTGACTTGAAGTTTTTCTTATAAAATTCAAAACAATGGTTCTTTTAAAAAGTTCAATTCCTCCCTAAAACGAAGTCAACGGTTATCTATTAATTGACAATTGTATTGTACTTTAATCACCACAAGTATAAATTAAGTCTTTTAATCGCTTTTTTTGCTTCATTTCCACAATGTAATTAATGAACACAGGTCAACATTTGCCTTAAGGTTTGAGTTTACCCGATATTCACACGAAATTTCATAAAAACCGCTCTCCCATTTCAGAGGAGTTTGGTAAAAAATATGACCGAGAATTTTAAAATAGAGATTTTCTTGGAATAATCTTTAGTCTTATTTCAGCCACAACTGATATCGTCCGCTGGATACCCCGTAGAGAAGTACAGAGTATCAACCGCTGATGGTTACATCCTACAGATATTCAGGATCCCGGCAGGTAGACGCACGGCCAGAAGGATTGGTAATTCGAAGGGGAAGAGAGCAGTCCTCCTCATGCACGGTCTCATGGGTTGCAGCAGTAACTTCATTATAATGGGTCCCGATAGGAGTTTGGGTGAGACAGATTTTATTAAGAAATAAATTTATAGTTTGAACTGGCACCAGAGGAAACGAGCAATTCTTGTTATATATATAATTGGAATCTCGGAATTGGCTCCAACGATTTTCATGAAATTTAGTATATAGGGGGGCGATAAATCGATCAAGCTTGGAATCTTTTTTAGAAAATGTCATATTCGTGTTTTATCGACTTAAGCTTACTTTATTAACAAATAGGAGGCGTTTGAGTAGTCCCAATTTATTATGACTCTTCCTGTCATCTATTGGCGAATAATAATACTACAAATGCGAAAGTTTGTGAGGATGGATGCATATGTATGTGTGCGTCTGTTACTCTTTCACGCAAAAACTAATGAACCGATTGCAATGAAATTTGCTTCGTAGATAGCTGGACAACTGAAATAACACATGGGCACTTTTTATACCGATATTCCTACGGGATACGGACTTACGCGGTTTCAACAGCGGGTCACAGCTAGTTAATTAATTATATGAGACCTCATATAAGTGAAATCATTATATCCGTTATCTAAATCGATATCCAATGTACCGATATTGCGATTACCGTAATGTTTATTGAAAAACTGTAATGATCAAATGAATTTAGATTTCATATAAAGACAATAAATCTGCTTAGGAATGATTAATGACGCATGACAAGACTGTCTTCTATTTCAGGGTATTTACTTGCTGATGCAGGCTACGATGTTTGGTTAGGGAACTTTCGCGGAAACTCAAATACTGCACACAAAAACCTTACACGAGCTGATCCACAATTTTGGAAATTCAGGTAATGGTTTTCTTGTGAATTTCAATTACTGATGAGGTTTAGTGAACGCAAACAATAGAGGATCAAAGATCTATATTTTATATACAGTGCCTTATAGTAAATAGTAAAAAAAAAAAATAAAAAAATCACGCCTTATTAATTCCCGCTATCCCCATAACATCGAATTTAACTATATTCAAATTTCCCAGCTTGGATGAGCACGGTAATTACGATCTGCCGGCAATCATTGACAAGGTTCTTGAAGTGACTGGATTAGAGAAGATACTTTACATCGGCCACTCTATGGGCACCACTTCATTCTTCGTGATGATGTCCGAGAAACCAGAGTATAATGATAAAATTGTGGCTTTCGTTGGATTAGCTCCAGCAGTGTACTTGGCTAACAATAGAGCTGTGATAGAATGGATCGTAAAAGATATTAATTTCATCGTAAGTAAATTTTAAATTATTAAGTCATGGTAAGCTATAATTAAAAAAAAAGCAGTGGTGGCTCAGTGGTGAGAACCTCGGACTTCAAAATCGATAAGTCGGGGTTCGAGACCGGGTGAGCGTGCAGGAAATAAATTGATTTTTCAATTTATCTGCACATGTGGATAGCATGACCACTGTTCAAAACGGTGAAGGAAAACATCGTGAGGAAACCGGCATGTCCAAGAATCAAAAAGTTCGACGGCATGTGACATCTGCCAACCCGCACTTGGCCAGCGTGGTGGATAATGGCCTGAACCCTCATAGGGGGCCTGTGTCCCAGCAGTGGGAACATATATGGGCTGATGACGAAGCTATAATTAAGCAGCGAGAGGAAAAGTGATAACGATATCGTTAATTCTTGGAAATATTGCATGTTGTTAATAGAAATACTAAATAGCGTCTTTTGTATGCTGTTAGGTGCAATTGATGGCTTTTGAGGTATGAGGTCCAAACGGTGAAGAAAAACCAGCATGTTTGTTAATTTAAGTTCGACGATATGCGTCATCTGTCAACCCGGACTCGGCCTGCGTGGTGGATTATCGCCTGAAGCCTCATAGAGTGATCTCGAACTCGAGTCCCTGCCGTGGCAACAAGATGATGATGAAGAATATGAATTCAGAATTGAAGTACACATAACAATTGTAATTGTTTTCCAGAACAGAATGAGGGCTCAAGGTATACTATCATCCAATTTGTTTGATAACATGTGGAAGATTATATCGAGTAACGCCTGCAGAACGAAGAGGCCGCAAGAGAACCTGTGCGTCCAAGTGATCTCACTAATTATGGGGGAGGATAATGAACAACTCGACATGGTATGCCTAAATTTCTTTTTTTTTCTACTGACATAGTTTTTTTTTAGTTTATAGTATAGATTATTTCAAATGTACTAAAACTGGTGGAGTATTTAATATTTAGAGAATTTATAAAGGCTTCTCTATCATGGAATGCAATGAAATGAAAATTTTATGTTGAATTAATATACAGAATCCTCATGTATTTGCTATACTTTTTTCAGGATATGTTTCCAGTATGTGTCGCGAGGGTACAGCCCGGATCGTGGCAGCAATATGAGCATTACGCGAAGATTGCATTAACGGACGTGTTCACAGCCTGGGAGGGTGGTCTGGACGGCGCTGTGAGACCGTACAAACTCACAAATGTGAAAGTGCCAGTCATGTTAATGTATGGAGAAAATGATCTGCTTACAGAAAAATCGGTGAGTTTGGACATGATTTCAGAAAAACATTTAACATACTAATATTTTACAAACTATTAAAAAAAATAAACCATCTTAAAATTGTCACAACTTGACTAAATTTAAATGAGACCACACGGTAACCACCAGTTGTCATATAAAGAAGGGTTCTTCAAAATCGGTCAACTCAGTCGAAAGTTCTGAGTATAACATCCTCCTCTTTTTAAAGTTGGTAGAAAATGGTTAATAAGGCTTACATTAATAAATTACTGTTCCTGAAGCCATTAGGTATATGTTAACAAGCGCGCCCCACTATATTGTGCACCCGTGCGAAGCGCGGTATATACATATATGGTATATACATATACAACTTCGTCTTGAATCGATACATCAATTAACAAATCCCATCAAAATCTGTTACATTATTTTAAAGATAGAACCATTCAGACACACAGACGGCCGAAAGCGACTTTATTTTGTACTATGTATACGATATATCTTTTAACTAGATACCTAAACCTAATAAATATATTTTATATTACAGCAAGTTTTAAGATTAGCAGAAGAGCTCAGAGCCAATGGGGTGTTAGAAGAAATCAGATCAGCAAAGCCAAAGATTAACCACATTGACTTTATATTTGCCAAAGACATCAGCACAATAATCAACATACCACTGATCAAAACCATTCACAAGTTGTACAATAAATATGGATCATAAATTGCAGTTTTATTTATTTTTAAAATATATTGCTAGACACAATGTGTATATGACTATCAGAACATAAAACTCTATCGAATGAATATGATTCTTATTCAGCTACCACTTTTCACGGTCAAGAGCGAGTTGGACTTGCGACTCTTAATTTCAGTCATGGGAAGGCTGTGGCTGGTATCCCATAACACATTAAGACTCTCTAAACATACTCTGTGTGTTGCATCTCTGTACCTACTTATCTCTACCACAAGACTGGGTATCCTCTTTCAATATAAATATCTTCTATTTATATTAATTAAGGACATGCGTCCCATATTTTAATGTTAATAATAACAATAAAAAAAACTAAATCTAAGTCATACACTAAGTTTATTATATAACTTGATGCAGAATGAAGTCACAAGTACCCAACTGGTTTATGACATATTGTGAAATATAAATATTACATACCTTATTCAGACTTGGCTTCACTGTTGCAAGTGTTATTTTGGTGTTAGTCTTACTCTGAAGAGGACCAGTTGTAACTTTAGGTTCTGGAGGCATGCCATAGTTTTCTGAAATCATTTGAAAATATTCATAGATGATTTTCAGTTCATTTAACTAAGGTATTAAGGTATATAGCAAATCGTTAAATGAGAAGACATTCCCGTAACTATTGAATATTCAGATTATATTGTCTCAAGTGGAGTCTATAGACAGAACATTTATCATTTGATATACTTTCTATGGTTTCATTGTTAACGTGGATGCCTTGTAATTTTGATAATACTGTACAGAAATTATATGTGAAGTAGAAATGGTTTTTGTGGTTTTTTTACTTCTATTAGAAAATGGATAACAGACAAGGGTTAGAACTGCCTACATCACATTAAATTTGTATTATAATGAATTATGTATTAACTGATATAACAAAAGTACATTTTTCAAACTATGATTTGCTTATTGCAATGGGTATTTAATATTAATTAATTTTGTGTTAATACAAGTATAACTGACCTTTATTTGGCATAAGTTATCAACTCTATACCTTCTTGTTCTTCACACTGTGTGTCGTTTTAAATGGTCGAAAATCTGTAATGAGACAGGCTGGAATTAAATAACTTATTAAATGTTTTTTTCGAGTGAAATTTATTTTTGAACTATAAGAGACTATATAACTATATATAAATGAAAAAGCTTAATAATTGTAAATTATTTTCGCTTTACGTACCTATCTATTTAATGCCCATACATAATTTACACAGATACATACTAGTCAGAGATATAATTTACAACTTTATATTTGTATTTTTGTAAACACTTGTAAAGTGTAATCATCTGTCATTTGTCAATTGACAATTATCACTTAAAAGACTATACATATTTTCACAGATTAACCCGTTCTAGCCCTTTTTAGAGTAACAAGTTGTATTTTTTAGAAAAGAGGTGGCAACACTGGCTGCGACTGTTTGGTCCTGTTTAAATAATACGACCGTGAGTACGTCTAAAGCAAAACGACAAAATTGTCGGCGCGCTCTTTTTAAGCGGACCAGCCAACCACCGCCTCGCACTTACTTATCTCAGAGCCACTCACAATGTCAACTACAACTAAATCTAGCACCTAGAAACACCACAATATCCCTAGACGTCACTCGACGCATTCGTGACCTTCCGGGCGGTTCGTAAGAAACCTTGCTTTGTTATGAGTGAAGAATATGAGAGTCCTTTGATCAATAAATGCAATAAAGTAAATAATTAAATAAGTAAATAAAAGGTCTCTCAGAAATAAAGTGACTCAAAAATTTTACAAGACGATTAACCGTCCCTTACCTAATGTAACTTTCGCGCACTCTGCTCCGTTCTATATACACAAGCTCCAGGTACTCCAGTCGCGGTTCGTGGGAATAAAGACTGGCGTGCCCTTTCCGTCTTTGCAGGCAAAAATGTGGTCCCTTGTTCCACGTTCCTCATCCTGTTCCCACCGGTGTGAGCACCCGGAACCGAGAAACACATACACAGGAACCGACCGAGTATGGCACATCCAGCCCCCTCCATTCATGCGAAAGCCCAAGCGGAGATATGGTGAACATAAGTGCATATCTATGATGGTGAACGTTCATTTTACCAAAGCGTCCGACCTATGGAGTAAAGTTGAAGGAGAATCATCTCATAAAGTAGAATATTGAAAAATGTCCAGCTGTAAGCTAAAAAAATAACAGTTCAAAAACCTTAAAAAGTCTATGGTCATATAAACATAGATTACATACTCAAATAAACCTCTTTATAATACATGGATAACATCGTTAGGATGTAAGAAATGGAGAGGACCTAAAAATATATATTTCTTACGTCCTTTGACAGAGTAACTAGTACTTAATCTGTGATCTCAGATTTGACATATAACTGACAGAAGTATCAAGTAACAACTAACAACTATTGATTTGTTGAAAATGAAATGAATTGTTGCACAATGTTGCTTTGTATTTTGTTTGATATTTGTTTAAATATACATGCTACACTTAAATATATAAATATATATGCTACACTTACATATATAAATACATTAAACACTTCAGAAAATTATGTTTATTTTTGTTAATTTAATAATCTCTTTTTTATTTCACAACAATTGTTCAATATATTTGATCTTTTACACTTTCCTACTATTATGTTTAATGTTTATCCTTATCACCGGCAGTGATCATAATATCATATATTTCGTAGTAGAATAACGTAACATCTCATTGTGTTCAAACAATATTTGCAATTGATTTCAACCTCTGTCAGCTTTATTATGAAATTAAACGTAAAATATTGCGCAAGGATTTTCACTTACCGTATCAGTTAGTACATTGATAGTCATAGATTATACACTTATATACGGTGATAGTTGTTGATACATATATCGAAAACATAAGGCAAGAAGCATTATACAGAGTTTATAATCCTTTAATAATACACCACCAGTTTTTGCTACCACAAATAGCACTTATTCAATTTAAAAATGGAAGAAACCCTTGGACAAAAGCACCGGCAGTTAAATGAAGCAGTTCAGAGTGCAATTGAAAACAATCCTAACCAAGAATTAGATGATGTAGATTGCAACCAACCGGATATAGAAAATCTCTTCAAAATAGATTTTGCATGTCGCACAAAAAATGTTGAATACTTACTTAAGGTATTTAAATGTGAAGATATGTTGTATGTTTCAAGAGCTATCAGACATTCAGTATGGTTAATAACTGATCAAAAATATGCACATATAATTAATCCCAAATATCTTCACAGTGAAATCTTTCCTCATATGTTGTGCGCAGCCAGAAATAAACTATTGTATTCTATTCGTGTTAACTTAAAAGATCCAGTACGCAATGAAGCATTCCTCAACTATTCGAAAGATTTTGACTTAAACATGGCAGTGAAATGGTTTCCAAATTGCTCATTGAAATTTATCCTAGAACAATTAGAAGGAGATATTTATAGAATACCTGATCACATATTATTAAGGATTTTCTGTGTGAGCGCTGAAACTTTGGATACATATGTCAAGAATTATTATTGGAAAAAGAAAATGCTCCGAAAAGCGATGGTGGTGATAAGCAAGCAAGGTGATAAATATTTTGATGTTTTAGACAATGTAGATAAAAAAGAAATACCAACGTTCAATTCAAAATATACAAAAGCTGTGATGAAACACTGTCCAAAGAGGTTCATGTGTAAATTCAATCGTTATATAAAATACATAGATGAATCAGTTTTCGTCAAGTATATTAACATAGATTTTTTCCAAAGTTTCTGGAACCATTACTCATCAAATAAAAAATTCAAAGTTCTTTTCCCGGAGGAGAAGTGTCAAAAGATTCTAAAAATGAATAACCACAACATTTTAATTTCACGTTTATTGGAATGTAGTATTGAAAACCTGCAGGAAGTTAAGGTTATTCTTTATATCCTACGAAATAGACATCTAGATGATTTAAAGTTCAGACTGAAAGTCATAAATATCGTTTTAAAGAAGTTCCATTCACACAGATTTGATTTTAAAACATGGAATGTATTAAATGATATCTACAATAAAATGGGAGTATACTCACAATATAAGAAACATTACCAACCATGCATTAAGTCTGCCATATCCTATTTTGTTATTAACAATACACCTGTGCCTCATGAACTTATCAACATTTTTGATTTTGATACATATAAACTTGAACAGAATAAATTTAATGATGAAGAGAAATTGAAAATGTTTATCTTTTTATATCAATTTGTTATGAACAAAATTGAAACAACAAAAGATGAAAGTTTGCTTACATGGTTGGATAATACATTAATTTTGTTCAAAGATTGGAATAAACAGTGCATTGATTATCCACAAGTTGTTAACAAAATTGAGAGTATACTTAAACCATTAGACGATACAATATCTAACATTGGAAAAATTAAACGACTATATAATAGAAAAAGAGTCTGGAGACAAGTTTTATTCAAGGAATCATTGGTAATAAATCCAGGAAAAAGTGCTTGTATAAATGCATTGAAACATGATCCAAAAATATTGTATATTCAAAAAAAGGCATTTCATGATATATGCATTAAGAAAGACAAACAAATATGGAAATTCCTCGAAAAAGTCCGCATTTATTGGCCTCAATCCTTGGCTAATGATCTAAAAACAATATATGAAAATCAATTACATACAGTTCCTGATAAGAAACTTTATAAACTTTTGTCTAAGATGGAGTTATCGGAGTTTTTAGTAACACATGTTCCACAAGATGATGCGATTCATTGGGAGAGATTGCATGAATTAGAACTGGTCAAACATATTATAAAAAATATACATGTTGCACGACCAAAGCCTTCTTTAAATGTTGTATTAATGTACGCCAAGGGCATTTATTTGCAAGACTCATTTTCATCAATTAGAGCTTTATTGCATAATATGACACCTGCTCAGAACAAGGAATATATAACGAATTTGAATAATTTGCCGGAATTTGTACAAAAACTTTGCGTCCTTCAGGTCTTTACAAAGTTCTGTAAAGATGAACGTAATGAAATTGTATATAGCATTTGGAACACAACACAATTTTGTTCTGTTCGTGCTGATATTTTTAAACTGCATGTCAAAGCTTTGCGAAAATACGCTAAAAATGACATAAATAAAAATGATGCTTACCATGAGACCGTGCAAGAAAGATGGAGTATTTTGAAAAGATTGATTTTAACCCTGACCGAAAACGAAAGCATGGTGTTATATAGCTTGTTATGTAAGTTCGAAAAAGTGCCCCAAATAGTACATAAGGACTATTTCATTATTTTGTACAAGTTTTTGAAGACACTACCGAGAAGACTTAATTGTTATCACTTTATGAATAATATTGTATCAAAAATTGATATGGGAATTTTACTGCAACTCGATGTTAATTTTGTCGTGGAAATGGTCAATGATACTATAATTAGTAGGATATGGACGGAAAAATTAGACTCGTCCTACAAATTTCGCCTCATTTCTTACGTAACCAGTCAGAGTGGTAACGACAAGCAAGAAATTGCTTTTGAGAAAGTTTTGAGCCCTGTATTAAAAAGGGCTTATGAAATGTGGCATGTAAAACAACAAGGCTTATACATGTCGAGATTTAATATCTACAGTTTACTTTCTTTACTTTCTTATGAGAAATTTCTGGAAGGAAGCAAGGGTCCCACCCTCCTAATTTTATTATATAAAAGTTTTCAGGAAAATTTGGATGTTAATGAGAACTATATGATAATAACTGAACTTAAATTGGCGATAGAGTATATAAAAATTGTAGCTAAATGTGAGAGCCGATTGCCCTGCAATTATGAGGAAGCCATTCAAGAATTTAGTAAGTTATGTATAAATACATTATGCGACGATATTGCATCTAAAGGTATCGGCATTTTGATATTGTATCATCATGCTCTCCAAAAGATTGTCAACGGTTTTCGTATACTTAAACACGAGTTGTTTAATCATATGCTAGACTTGTCTAAACAACTATCACCTGATCTGGAAATTTTAGTCCATAAGTTAATAGTTGAGCATAGTTTCTATTGCGAGTATCGTAAGAAGGATAAGAAGGATAGAAAAATGTTACACGAAAGAATCAAAGCGCATCCCGCACCTGAAGTTAAAGTGAGTGTCTCCAGACTTTATAATTATTATTGTTCGACGCCTTACTACCCGTTGATGTACTTTTTATTGAAAGATAGGTAATTTGTTTGCTGTCCAGTCGGAAGGACGAACGGTGAGCTGAAGATACGCTCCCTTACACGAGGAAGAAGGCTGCTCAATGACATGCTTGCTCATAATAACAAGAGTCGAGACTATGTCAGTCTGCATAAGCCTGCAGAAATTTTAAAATGTCGTTTTGTCCTTTGTTGGTTAATATATGATGCAATTTTACTAACAAATAAAACTACCTTGCAATGTTTTGCGTATATACCTATAAATGTCTGTTATCGACTGTCTGTGATCCAGTATAAAATAAGCTATAGTTTATTATTTTTTATAATAAAATACATTTTTTTATATTTTTCTTTATTTTTACATGATAACAATTTTTTCCTTTAGAGCGTTGAAAACGTTCTAAAACATGCATACAAACTAACAGAGATAAGTATATTGCAAAGTATTTTTAGTAGGTTTAAAGGCTTTTGAAGGGAAGGCTAATGAGTAAGGTATTAAAGTTCATTATATATCTAGATTATTATACTATTTTTATTATTAAGGTTATTAATTGGTTGGTAGTCGTTATCTACTTTTATTTTGTCTTTACGTTTTCCAAAACTGCATGCCTAATTGTAAAAAGAAATCAAATTATCTTAACACCAGCTGCGTCCCGCGGTTTCACCCGCGTAAGTCCGTATCTCGTAGGAATACCGGGATAAAAAGTTGCCTTATGTTATTCCACTTGTTCAGCTATTTACGTATCAAATTTTATTGCAATCGGTTTAGTAGTTTTTGCGTGAAAGAGCAACAAACACACACACATCCTCACAAACTTTCGCATTAATAATATTAGTAGGATAGGATAGGACATGTATGAAATTAAAGCATTTTATTACGTAATTATCGATATTCTTATAATTTTTCAAGAATAGGTGCTCTTGTTAAAAATACTGCAAGCTCAATGAATAACGATGGCATCACTACTACCACTTGACAGCATGTTAGATTTATTGACATTTGTCAATTGACGTTCTTTTGCAAAGATAAGGACAGAAACTCAGTGGTTCATATAAAAATTGTTTGCATCTATTACATTTACATTGACCTTTACGTTTTAGTTTCTTTATTGAATTATGTTGAAAAGAAAGTAGGTCTAGAAAGAGCGCTTAGACAGATTCCAGTTTCCTAGAAATAGAAAAATCCCAAAATATGGACGGTCTAGATCTGCATGCGCCGGTGGACTCTAACAAGGTTTGTATCCATCAAGCCAATCAATGATAACAAATATATAATTAGTATTACAAAACAGTGAACAAAATGTCTTTTATTAAAAAAACTTGTAAAATTCACTCCAGATCCCTAAAGTCAAAACAAGTTATGAATTCGTACTGTGTCACTTACATATTATTTACTTTATTTTATTTCAGAGTTATGCCGAATTAACCTATGAAGAAAAAATGAGGTAAGATCGTAATCTATATATAAAATTTATACTTTAGATAATTTGAATTGTTAATTGGATAATAAGCAAAGTTGTATCTAAGTAAGAAGTTTTTCAGATTTGCAATATGTGTGTAAAATAAAGAGTTGTATAAAATTTCGTGTTTTATTGATCCTTTTATTAAATCTACAAACAAGTCAATATAGAAATTTGATTGAGTTTAAATTAAATGTTTCAGATATGATCACCAGAAGATGCATGCTATGCATGAAGGGCATGAGTCCATGCATGTCACCATGGTCGGAATCTTGATGATAGTTCTAGTGATAGCTCAGATTGTATTTGTGCAATGGAAGAAGTATCACTACAGATCTTATTCAGTGAGTATTTACTGCTATCCATTGACATAGGTAAGCTGGTAACATTTCATAAATTGTGTATGCTAATGCAACACTGGCTGAATTGTGCAAAGCAAAATTGCCATTAAATAAAAAAAAATATTACTATTATCTTTGCTCAGCTTACCATTAAGCAAGATTGTGGTCAAGCGCTTCCTCATGAATAAAAAAAATACTAATATAGGCCATTACATGTTGTCTGTTTATGAAAGATAGATAAAATGTTAAGGCGTGATAGATTTAACAATAAAAAACAATTTTATTCCTCCTAGTTCTTCACCATGGTAACAATGTGGGTGTTACCACTGATCATGAGCCTCAAGAATGTCTGGATAAGATTTGTGTCAATATGGCTGATGTTTACTGCAGTAACCGCATTCATTTTACGGCAATCTACCAGGAAGCCCATGTCTCCTAGTACACCTAGGTAAGTGTATGAGTCTATATACTACACTAGCTGCTCATTTCAGCTCTGCCTGGGTTGGCCCGGGTCATAAACAAGATAAAATGTAGTCTATAACACTGGCACATAACATAGCTTTCTATATATATTTATATTAAATAATTTTTCAAATCAGTCAAGGAGTTTCAGAGCCAACAAACAAACATGTCTGTCCTCTTTGTAATATTAATGCAAATTATGAGTTTGTTTGTTTCATGTATGGACACAAACTGCCTAAATATATTCTACTTTTTGAAATTTTTTTCATATTTATTAATCTGATTCCTTTATTAATCCCTACTTCCCTACTAGTCCCTACTAATATTATAAATGCGAAAGTAACTCTGTCTGTCTGTCTGTCTGTTACACTTTCACGCCTAAACCACTGAACCGATTTTGACAAAATTTGATATGAAGATAGAAATGAACTTGGGAAAGAACATAGGATACTTTTTAACGCGAAAAAAGGGTAGAAAGGGTTGAAAGAGGGGATGAAAGTTTGTATGAAAGTTCGTTATTGTCAAACCGATTTTGATGAAACTTGGTATGAAGATGGAGTTAAACGTGGGAAAGAACAAACCATACTTTTTGATGCGAAGAAAATACTCCTTACCATGTCGCGCGATATAAGCGAATTCTACGCGGGCGAAGCCGCGGGCGAAAAGCTAGTAACAAATAAAGCTTTTTTTTGTTAACAACATACTGTTTCAATTGTTTTCTGGTTTTGGTATATTAAGTAATAGGTAATTAACAAATTTATGCTGATTTCCAATATATATGCATCGTGAAAATTATGTGCATGCCATTAAAGTTAATATCAAACCAAATGTTTTATAAATTTGGTGATCATTTCTGCATATTGACCAGAAACATAAATATTAAGCTATTTGTTTGTTTCAATTTGGTACTTAAAATATTTCATCTTGGTAAAGAGTGGTTATAATTAATATGAATCTAATTTGTTTTACAGGGTGCTTAGTTCTAGGGTATAATTTCCCACACATTGGCCAGACATATTGGTGAGCACTTAGATAAATAAAACTTTAATAAATATACGAAATAACGAATTTCAGGTTGGTGTACAAATGGTTCTACCTCATATACAAGGTGTGCTGTGTGATAGGCCTGTTCGGCTACACCCTCATGATCCTAACGCTGTTTAATCTGAACAGCCTGTTTGGTGTGAAGGCCCACCGATGGATGGACACGGCCCTGCTGGCGCTGTTCTATGGGCTGTACTTTGGGGTGCTCGGCCGGGATGTGTCGGAGTACTGCTCGGAGAGGATGGCTGCTTCTATAGGGGTGAGGATTTGTGATGGAATTTATATGTTTGTCTCAACAAATACTATAAACAGCAACAATTTACAATGATGATACAGTAGAATTGAGAAACTTTTTATATATTTATCAAAAGTACTTATTCTACTTCATTTATTGACCACATCCTTGGCACAGTGGTTAACGCGTGAGCGTAGAACCGAGGTGTACTGGGTTCGATTCCCGTTGGGGAATACTTCTTCATTGGCTGAAATAAATTTATTATTTTGTTGATATTTCAGTATTACACAAAGGAAGGCATTCCAACTCGACTGCTGGAACGGAATGTGTGCGCCGTGTGCGGGAACCGGCTTCTAGTCAGCGTTGATGAGGAGGGGGTTTTAGGTAAGCTTTATATTCTAGCTATGACTAGCTGAGACCCGCGGTTTTTGTTTTATTGATTTAGTTAACAATTTAATGTACCACACAAAATTAAAAATAGTTGCCCGCTCTGTTATAAAAAAAAAAAATTAAAATGTTGCAAATACAAAATAAAGTGATTTATATAGTACATAAGGTGACCTTATCGCTTATCAGCGATCTCTTCCAGGCCGCCAAAGGAGGATAAAGAATCAAAATCCTATATTAATCCTAATATCCTATCCTACTTCCTTCTTAATATTATAAATGCGAAAGTTTGTAAGGATGTGTGTATGTTTGTTACTCTTTTACGCAAAATCTACTGAACCGATTGCAATGAAATTTGGTACGCAAATAGCTGGACAACTGGAATAACACATAGGCAACTTTTTATCCTGATATTCTTACAGGATACAGATTTACGCGGGTGAAACCGTGGGGCGCAGCTAGTACTATAAATGCGAAAGTTCGTCAGGATGGATGTGTTTGTATGTGTATGTAATTTGTTACTCTTTCACACAAAAGCTACTGAACCGATTGCAATGAAATTTGATATGTAGATAGCTGGACAACTGGAATAACACAAGGCAACTTTTATCCCGATATTCTTACTGCATACAGACTTACGCAGGTGAAACCGCGTGGCGCAGGTAGTGTAAAATAAATGTTGATAAATTTCAGAAAAATTATGTACCAGTGCATATTATACGAACCAATAAACTATTCCGAATTTAACGCGTGCGAAGCCGTGGAAAAAAAACAAGAAATATTATAATATGAATTAGACTTTAAAATAATGATTTTCTACAGAGAATACATACAAGCTGACGTGCGGCCACGTGTTCCACGAGTTCTGCATACGCGGCTGGTGCATTGTCGGCAAGAAGCAGACCTGCCCCTACTGCAAGGAGAAGGTGGATCTCAAGAGGATGTTCACCAACCCGTATCCTTTGATATGCAGCGGTATTCAAATATGGGACACATTGTGGGTAACTGATGGTATGGTAAGTGTGGCCTGAATCCTAATAGGAGGCCTGTGTCCCAGCAGTGGGAACATATATGGGCTGATGATTATTAATTTTTCATTGTAATATAAGAAAGGCAAAGGTCTCGAAAGGACTGATCTATCAACGCACAGCTGATATTGCTGGACCGATCCGATGATGATGCAGGCGTCAGCTTAGAGAAGATTTTGATAGTTTCTGTCCCCAAAGGGAAAAAGTAGGGAAAGAAAGTTTATTCCGTGAAAATTTATTTTGACCACGCAGGCGGAAGCCGCGGGAAACAGCTCGTTATGCATGTTGTCCCGGCTTTCTATAGGTAAAAGTATTTTTAAAATTTTCGAACTTGCTTATTTTTTTTTTTGTCGTGTTTGAGATGGATCTTATGAAAATTTGTATAAAAAAACAACATTTTACGGCTAATCAAGCGTTTGTCAGTTCGCGCAAAGACAGGGCAACGTCAGCCAGTATATGCTACACCACTTCCATCCGCGAAATAGTAACTACGTCACTTCTTTTCCCCAAACTTATGTTTTCTGATAATACTCCTAAACACCACCAACCAGCTGGGACCGTCCCCACATCCTGTACGGTCAGATGCTGGACTGGATTCGCTGGATCATCGCCTGGCAACCGCTTGTCATGTTCCTGGTGCAGGGAATAAACTGGCTCCTGGGCCTGGAGTAGACCATAAGTTGTCAGGCTGGACAAGTGGGGCTTGATAATAATCAACCTTATGCCATTGTAATAAAGCACAATTCAATTCAGTTTTCGCGTAGACGAACCCTTCTATAAAAAGCTTCAAATTTTAAGCAAAGATGAGTATTTTATTACAATGGTAGCAAAGTGAAACAACAAATCATTGTAATGTTTTAGTCAAGATGATTTTAAAATACACTAGTAGAATGTTGATTAGCAAAATCAACCTTATACCATGGCAATATAGCTCAAAACTCTATCGACGCCTATCGGTTAAATGTTTTTCCATTAATATTGTATACAAAATCAGAGTTTTGTATGGTCTGCTCTTAAGGCCTTCAATGCAAATTGTAAAATAATGATTTTTCTCGAGATTACGTACTATGCAAAATTGTATAAGATTACTTTGACTAGATAGGAAACAATCTCGACAGATATTCATATCAGTTTTTTTCAATTAGACGATAATCTGTCCGAATACGAATTTTCATCTAAATCTAATACATATTTTTTGGGAATACCTTCACGTTCATAGAAAATTATGAATTTATGTTGTATTAAATTAATTAATCGGTGTGAAATATAAATGTTTAAGTGTAAAAAGCAACCATAATTGCTTGTAAGTGTATGTGTAATCAAATTATAAGTGAATATAACGTTGACGTGACCTCGATTTTATGAAATTGTTGATTTTCCAGATTTTGTTGGTTCTTAATATTTTTTAATTAATTTATTTGTTATTTTAAGTAGATAATTTCTTTTTTTCAATATTTTTTGTAGATTTTTTTTTTTAGATCTTGTAAATACCGTCTAGATATTTTATGCCCTTATCTTTATTTATAATATAAATTATCAAAATAGTGATATAAGTACATTATTATTAATTTTAAATAAAATGTATAAATTATATGTGAAAATATAATAACGTAACATATTAAAAATATGTTCCTATTTTTTTAATAGTCCATTTCACATTTCAAGTATAATATTTCTTGTGGACAAAATTGAGAAAATTCTAAAGACTGATCTAAAATCATGCCTTTTCGTTCTAACTTATCTGTAACTTGTGCTAGAACGAGATGGGTAGTCTTTTATTAGAAAAAATCTCTAAATTATTAATTAACAGCCTTGTTTAACTGTGGATGCAAAAAGTTATTGACAATGTGAAATTATTGAAATTGAAAACGTGGCATTATATAAAATATGTTGTATTTTAATAATTTTGTTATGGTTATAATAATGTGAACGAGACGTTTATTTTCTACATTTCAGTAACATTTTTTTACGGTTTGTAATTTTTTGCATCTAAAGTTAATTTATATAAATACAATGTATATTTGTACATTTGTATAAATGTTTATTGTAAATATATTTATTTAAACTCGTGTATTGTAAACGTATTTTAGGCGTATTATTAATTTTCACGAGGGCCACTAATAGTTTTCATAGTTGGTAATAGATGGCGCTGTATTGTATTAAGACTATTCCAATGTAATGTATTTTGCAAATAATTTATATTAAATTTAGTAGTTTAGGCTAATAAGATTTTTTGGCCTCGTATTTTTTTAATAACATAACTAGCAGTAGGTTATTGGTATAAGTAAAATGAGGAGAGTATTGTTATGAGAAAAAAATACTTATTTCAAGAATATGTTTCTTAAAATATGTTATTACTGCTAATCATCGTCATCATCAGGGAGGATAGAAATGCCTTCCATTAGGTTGCCACTAGCCGAAGCCGAATCGAGTCATCGTCGCTGTCGCTGTGGTCATCAGAACAAATGACAAACGTCTGTGACCATATCTACCACATGATCTTTTTGACATATTCGTCTTCAATTTCTTTTACATTTTTACAGACATTTGCTTTTGATTTTCTTTGAACTTTCTTTTTCACCAGCTCTTTCACCTTTTCAAAAACAATAAAATTTGCACGAAACCACTGCACTCAGATGTAATCTTTAGACAGCGGAACGTTAACGAGGTGCGGGAGGCAAGTATCAACTGACAAACCAATCATAGCGCGCCCCGCCTCTTCGTCCCGCACCACCAAAGAGAACTAGTTTTTGTAACTGCGTTCAAGGTCGTTTGTCCAAGAAGTTTGCCGGGTACTGTCATGGGCTAATGTGAAATGAGCAATACAAGCTTTCTTCTTTTTATGTATGTTTTCTCGTTTGGTAAATTTGGGTTTTTATATTTAATCATCGCGTAAAGACGACATTTTTTAACCTCGAGAGGGGTAAGAAATGTCGTCTTAACGCTTTAATGTTGATTTATTTCGGCTGGCTCCTATCTCTTTCATTTTTCTTGAATATGAGTTAGGAAATGGACAATCATGTAAGTTACTTCTGGAATTTATATATTCATGGTTCAATAAATTATAAAAATACACTAGCATTGGAATAGTCTTTATTTTTAACATCTGTTTTCTAGAAATTTACAATTGCGCCACAAACTCGCATTTATAAGTACTTGAAATAGTTGTCTACTCTGTCTGTGAAGATATCTTGTGTAGTAGATGTAAGGATACAGTCTACAGTATTGTAAATATATTGTCTAATGTAAGCACTTCAATCAATTTGTGAATAAATGGCGATTTTAAATGTTTGTTTCTATTAATTTTCACTAGCCGCTTTCGCTATACAAATTCTCACTAGCGGCTTCGCCCGGGTTGACCTGGGATAAAAATAAAATAATATATAGCCTATGACACAGATTACGTGACTTTCTAGTGTAATTATTTCTATGCATATAAGCTAAGGTTACGGCCGATTCCAATATATAATAGAGTGAGAAGGAATTTAATTTTTGGGCACGCTTTGCAGCCAGAAGATCTCGTTATCCACAGATATGGAATATAAGTCTCACAAATCTCAAGATAATACGACCTCTATGGATCCATTTATGCTAGGGACATTTGTCTTCTTTAAAAAAAATTATCCTTCATTCCATTATTCAAATCGACGTCAATAGTTCTATTTAGCCAAAACTTACAAATTTCCATACCAAATTACAATGTAAACAATTCATTATTTTTTGCAAATCAAGTAAATTAAAAATTTTGTGTTTTGTACATACAACTCTGAACTTGTTACAAAATGTTGAGCATACCGTTCAGATGCTGTTATCATATGCGTAGTTTAAACCAAGGAGTCCTCTCACTTGGATACAACAGTATCGGTAAGGCAAAGGCAATGAAAAGAAAAATACAGAGAGAGAGAGCTAATTTTAATGGTAAAAATATGTTGATTATTTTAGGGTCCTTTAGAAATTATTCAAAGGACAAAGGGAAGTGTTGCTCCGAAGTGCCTCAGGCTGAAGGAAAGCGGGTTGAACCGTGGCCGAAGTCGGATCCTCCCCCACCAGCCTGGCGATGCGAGTGCCCTAGAGAACCTCAGCCCCCTAATTATGATCCATATAGAATCAAAGTACCGGATGTTGTTGTACCCCCTTTACCACCAAGCAATGCAAAGGTATACATTTATCTCCTATCTCTATGAACTTCTCTTATTTGACTCCTTGTGACATTTCAATTGAGTGCGTTAGACGAAATCAGAGCCCGAATCGCGACGTGATATTAAACTAATGAAATCCAGTTTGTACTTTCTTCATCAGTGGACGGGAGTAATGTGGACGCACCAGCCACAGCACGAAGACGAGAACAAATCTGAGCACCACCAGTACCAACAAGGGTACCAGCAGGGGTACCAACAGCAACATGGCGGCGAAGAAGAGATGCAAGAGAAGCAAGAAGAAAGTGGAGGATTCTTTGGCTTCCTGAAGAATCTGTTTGGCAGGGGCAAAAAGTCTGGCAGAGGAGAGGGTGAAATGTCAATGATAGGCACATACGAGTGCCAGTGGTGCTATGCTCGCTAACCGATCATTCGGTAAGAAGGCATCCTGAAATATTTTCAAACCTATGTCACATGCCATAAAGAACATGGCGTAGTATTGAAAGAATAAGTTAACGTAAAGAAGATTTCGTCAAACGCACTAAATAATGTCCTTAAACTGTTATCTTAAAAGTGACGTTTTTCAACAGGAGGTCCCAACGGATGACGCTCTCAAGAGGCCTGATAAAATGTCTACGTCGCACACCGGTTTTGGTGTCCGTGATTTGTTCTTCGACTCCCCGATAGTTCACCCTAATTATTGGAAAGAAAAGCCCAATAAGAAGTTATTTAAGACTGTAGACGATCATCAAGATACTCTACCGAGACTTGGTTATCATGGAAAAAATAAATTTAAATATGCATTCCACGAACCGTGGAAGCCATTAGACAGGCTTTCGCTCTTGGCACAAGCTGAAAAAGATGAGATTGAACAAACTGAGGAACAGGCAGCAGACGCAGCTAAAAAGGAACTTACACCGCAATAATCGGGCTCTGATTTCTTTCCGCAATGTTTTTTCATTTTTATACAATCTGAAATGAAATGTCTCCTGGTGTCAAATAAATTGTTTCATATATTATTTATTATTATTATTTACAATGGAAATCTAAATCTATCTGTTTATCGAAATTACTTAGGTAACTGTGATTAGGTTCAAAGTAACAAACAAAGTATTTATCGTAAAGAAGTGTATGGAGTACGCTCGCAGGAAACAGTGATATTAAAGCTATTATTCCAATACAATGTAAATAAACATTGATTACTGGCTGTCAGAAAAGACATGAAGCTATAAATAAAGTTCGATCTTACCTGTGTCACTTACTACTTAGACAATGCACAAATAAAAACAAAAACATTGTAACTAGCATAACTTTTAATATTCAAGGAGTGTGTTTGTCAAAGTATTAAGCAGCAGGAGCCAACATTTTTTTTGTCCGTCTATCAGTCTAATTGTTGGTAAGCTCGTCAAGCAAAATTGCATGAAATTGAATAGAAGTTTTCGGTAATGTATTGCTAGCGGTCTAAATTTAAAGCACAGTAAGGATGTTAAAGGAGGACCTGAGTAAACATTAGCCATAGCATTGGCTCCAGTGTATATTCTTCCTGTGTACCAAATTGCAAACAGATGGGATCAGTTGTTTCTGCGTCAAATAACAGATGCTTAAAACTTACGTCTATTATATTAGTAGGATCAATCATCGTGTCTCTATTGTACATTGACGTATCTTTTCTTCTTCTAATTTCGAAGTATAATCTGTATAATCTGCTAATATATAAATAATAATAAATAATCTGCTCATTTTCTGCTCACAAAGCCAATGTTGGAATGCGCGAAGACGAAAGGGCCATGTTCAGTGCGACCGGTGGCCGACCCGCCGCCCTGCCCACCGCCACCGCCGCCGCCCTTCCCCTGGATATATGTGTGGATTCTTGGCTCTTTCTTCAGTCTTATGGGAATTGTACGTAGTAGATTTTGGTGTGAGAATCGTTTAAATGAAAGCAAAAAATACCGCATGGCAAACACCAGCTATTTATAAATACAGTCGATAACAAACGTCGAAATGAGAACCGTTTTGAGAAATGGGTTGTAAAGCAGTTCGCATTTTTATCGCTTCCGTTAGAAAAATATATTTTTTTAAGTTTTCCATTTAGGTTCTTAATACATAGACAATGTTTTGTTTCAGCTATACAAAATATATCTTTATAAAGAAATGCAAGAGAAACTCGGTGAAAACGTTCCGATATGTAAGTGTTTTGGTGGTTGAAATGCCTACATCTCTAATTTGCAATGTTAACCCTCCAACTTCGGCTTAAAGGGCGTCCTCGTCGTAAAATAAAAAGGCCCTTTCACTGCAAGGACTTGCCGGCTTGTGTGCAATACTTGATAGTCGGTACGGGCGCGGCTGGCTGGGCGGCATATAAAGCTATCATGGAGCACGATAAAACTGCAAAGGTATAGCTAGTTATGACCATACGTTTTGAAAATAATCACTGTACATGTTTGTGAAAACATTAGAGAACGAGAAAATTGTTTTGTATTGTATTTTTTAGTCATTTTTTCAGCTCATGATGTCACTCGTGTGGATACTGGATGTAAATTGAAACTAAAAATTTAAATATTGCTTTATTTGACCATATACTACTAAGTAGATATACTTCCTTGGTTTTTCTGCTTGATAAGGTAATAAGTATGCAAATGATGGCGTAATGTATTTTCACATTTCATTAACTATATTCTCAGGTATTTTTCATAACGAAAGAAGACTGCCTGCCGTACCAAAGACCTCCGATGTCTAAACACATGTGGTGGAACGTGGATCCACCTGATATATTCAAGTTGAATTATGTGGAGAAAGGGAAGAGACACACGTGAGTGTAACGATTTAAAACAAAATATATCGACTATTTGCATGAGATCTAAGACAGGGAGAGATAATTTAAAGTTTCAGTATCAATTGCGTTCTACTACAATGACATTTTTTAACACGCGAATTTAAAGATAGGATAAGGGTAACGTTATTAAGGGTAACGTTAAGTTGTTTGTAAAATGAAAGTTTTTCTTATTTAAAACCGGGAATGAAGCAATACATTAATTATATAATATTATCTTCAATAAGTAACTATACTTATTTTAATTATAATGAATAACCTTTGCACGACGCGTGTCCTTCTTGCTTGTAAGGGCTAGCCGTACATCCTGATTCAGCGCTTTACACGACCGTCTTCATTTATGATTTATTAAGTCATATCATTAATCATTATATCATCATATCGTATATTACGAGTATCATATCAACTAAGAGTGTATCTATTATCAGCCCATACATGAATCATCGTGCTGCAAAGTCTACGAATCCCATTTATCGTCGTTGTTTGATTAATATTATTATTTTCAAGAAAAAAAACTAAACCACCTTCAAATTGTCAAAACAAGAACAAACTCGACGCGATGACATACTAGTAGGTACCAACTTTCAAATAAAAAAAATAATCATTAAAATCGGTTCACTCAGTAAAAAGTTATGAGGTAACAAACCCAAAAAATACAGTCGAATTGAGAACCAACTCCTTTTTTTGAAGTCGGTTGTGAAATCCAATAGTGTAAGCATAACTTCTAGAAACTATCAGATTCTGAAAGAAAACCTAATCACCAGAATGTACCTAGCGGAATGCCTGAGTTTCTTGGACCCGATAAAGTTCTACCGCAAGAAGGTCGGCCCGGCCGTGTCCATAGCGACCGGCTGGTGCGTGCTGCGCGTGGACGCGGACGACCACGTTGCCTACGTGAAGACCCTGTGCGGAGAACAGCCGATATACTACGAGAGGTGCTTGCTGGCTCTAGGTTTGTGGCTCGGAATATTGTTACAGGGCTAATGTTAATGACTTTGCTATCTTTGCCTTTTATATTTGTATCTTTGTTTGTGAAATATATCATCAACCTTGTATCTTAGAAATTTATAAAAAAATAGAAAGCCTTGTCTTTTAAATGAAAAGGCCCTGGTAATGATAAGGTGCTGTTTTTATTTCGTTTTGTTGTTTAGGAATATCGTCCGTCATCCGAAAGCAAAATAATAAACTTATTTCTAAGGTTCCAAGCCAAGAAATCTATCCATCTTCAAATACGCGCCGAAAGCGGTGCGCGAGCGGGTGTGCACGTTGCGCACAATACGGGACCTTGAGATCGCATTCCGTAAAGTGAAGAAATCCAAGCACGTTACCATCATCGGAGCCGGGCCCCTCGGGTGTGAACTGGCCTGGCATTTGGGCAGGATGAGTGAGTCATATTAATATTTTGAATGAAAGATAACTATGTAAATTGTCTGTATTTGATTGTTGTGATGACTGTCACAAGCACACAAAACAACACAAAAATTTGGAAAATAACTAGATTGAAATTTGCTAAGTTATTGATTGAATTAAATAATAATTTAGATAATTATTATAATCTTACAATTATATGAAAGAAAAAATATTTTAGTTGACCTATTTGTTGATTGATCATCAAACTAAACCGATTTTTAAGACAGATGAAAGCATATATAAAGCATACTTATTTTTTTTTCCAAGGATCTTTAATTGATGCCCTATTGGTATTTTACATTAATATTAAAAATACAGCAATTTATTTAAGTTAAATAGTAAGCAAGTGCCTACTTACTGCACATGCTATGTACCTATATAACATGTGTCCACTGCTAAATACCTGCCAATGAATAGATAAACAGTAAATATGATCAAACGTATCAAAACCACAGACAAAGTGGTAGAACGAGCTGAACACGAGGAGCCCATCCAGTTGGTCCAAATCTATAAGGACAGGGGCATCCTGGGCGCCATCATCCCGGAGTACCTGGGCGAGTGGGCGGCGGAGAAGATACGGGCAGAGGGAGTGACTTGTATGCGACAGAGTGAGTACATGCGTTGGGAGTTGGAAAACGGTTCAACTAATAATATTAATGCGAAAGTTTGTGAGGATGGATGTATGTGTATGTGTATCTTTGTTAGTCTTTTATGCAAAAACTACTGAACCGATTGCAATGAAATTTGGTAGGTATATAGCTGGACAACTGGAATAACACATTGGTAACTTTTTACGCCAATATGCCTACACTACACATACATACATACATGCGCAGCTAGTAATTAATTTGTTTTTTCTGCTATCTCCATTTTACATTAATAAAATTATAACAATGCTCTAATCTCTTTACCGTTTTAAGGTATCTTTCAGGTTTCTCTCTCTTTCATGACTATGGATTTGATTTAGGTTATCCGGCGTTAAACAAGAAATGGGTTTAATTAATAATAAATAAAATAATATTTTGTTTGCAGCTCAAGTGTATGATGCATTTGAGTCGGCGGACGGCCGGCTGGAGCTGACGCTTTCTAACGGATCGTCTTTGGTCACAGATTATGTAAGTAATTTCGATCTATGGACAAAATTTATCATAATCGTAATGCTTTTAATTTATTACTTTATAATTTATGATTTAATATTGCCGAGTACAGACACATATTGCAAACACTATTTATGTTGATGTAAGATGTAATCGAGTTTCTGCGATTCGCATAGACATTTAAAAATACCCGTCAATGTTACAATTTTTTTAATTTGAAAGCTACGTGTTTAATATCCTTTTATTTTAATCAGTTGATAATAATAAAACGTATGCTTTTTTTATTTTTTCGTCAGGTATTCGTGTGTGTTGGAGCCGATCCCCGCACGGAGATGGCGGAACCTTCGTATTTGGAGACTGACCCGGTTAATGGAGGCTTCCTTGTCAATACTGAAATGGAAGCCAGGACGCATCTCTATGTGGTATTTATTTAATATTTTTTTCACAATCTCATTTGGGATTGTTACCGTAAAGTTTAAGGTGGAGGCAAAGTAATTCCGATATCATTTCAGACAAATGTCCTTCAGATTACTGAGTATATGTTAATATATACATGATGTACATAAATTAGTGTATTGATGATTTTATATTTTAATTTTATTTAATTTTATTAAACATGTCTAATTAAAATTTTCTCGATTCGAACTCTATCCATTCTTCTACTTCTTACTCGAATCACTTCTTAGGCGAATCGTTAAACTCAAAAAACCACATTAATATATCACTATTGAGGTTCCATTTATAGTTTTATGAATATTTTCTTATAAGCGTATTATATTTACATTTTCAACGGACTTGTAAAAAAGAGAAGGTACTGTATTCGACGGGTTGATGGGTGATTTTGGGTTTGTTACTGCAGAGCTTTTGACTGGGTGAAACGATTTTATTTCAAAGTTCCAACAATTTGAAGGCCGTTTAGTTTTTTGTTGCAAAATAATTATGAATTCTTAATGGGTAGTTTCAGAGACAGACTCTTTTTTACATGTTACGCTGTGGTGTTTTGAATAAAAATGCATTGAATTTACAAATTGCCCCTCCAGGCAGGTGACGCAGCGAGCATATACTCTCAGTGGAAGGACACGCGTCTCCGCATGGAGCACTACGGGCCGGCGACTGACCAGGGCCACATCGCCGGCTGCAATATGACCGGCTACTGGACGGCCTGCAACGTGGAGCCGTACTTCAGAGTGTCGCTCGAGGGCTCTTTGGATATGGAGGTCAGGAGATAATAGGCATCTTGTCTTGGGTTTATTAAGATATGTTTATTTATTGTTGTTGAGCAAAATCTCTAGTTTTAGTATCTTCAAGTACGTCATATTTGTATATAAACCTACGGATATTTTGCCTCAATGCAATGTTTAAGCGAATGTTGTGTTATCAGGTGGTGGGCGAGGTGGGCGCGTGCATGCCGACGGTGGGCGTGTTCAAGCCGTGCAGCGACGAGTCCAAGCCGCAGGTGGAGGCCAAGAGCGTCAGCAACGATGTCTGCGATCGGCCGTGCTATAAGAAGTATGGTTGTTTGTTCAAAGCCACAAAGTTCGTTCCACATGTAAAAGTGTTTATGTTTTTATTGCGACTGTATTATCATGTAGAAATGTAAGTTATGGGAGAAAATCATTTGTGGTGGCACGGTGGTGGTGCGTTGTAAAAAAAAGTCAACACAAAAAATGTGCTTTACCGAGGGTCATGATTATGTTCGTAATTCTTAATAAGACAAAGGTGTATCAGGCAATTTTATATATAAACACATTATATATGGAAATGTCCATGATAAAATTATCTACTGTTTTTTTATTTTTATTTTTATGTAGCATAAAATGCTATATACGAATATTTGAAAAATTTTAAGGATGGGTAAAAAAAGCTGATCGTGCAGCGTTCTCATAAAATAGTGACGACAGATTATCGTGTCGGGTGTGATAATTCACGATTCAAATTCAAGTTCATAATGTCGCAGATCGGACGAGTACCAGAGCAGATACAAGCGCGGCCTCTTGTTCTACTTGCGGGACGAGACCATAGTCGGCATTGTGTTCTGGAACATGCCGCCGATGGAAGACAGGAAAGATGTCGCCACTGAGGTAGTTTGATACTCTAATATCTTGGTTTGACGCTTGATGTTCAAATTTGTTATATTCTTACATACGTATATACTATAATTTGTAACGGTTCATCATAAATCTGCATCGATTTTTAGGTCACAAGGATTCAGATAAATACATAAATTCAAAAATTAAAAAAAAAAATAGTTCAGAGAGCCTACTGTTTCACTAATGAATATTGGATATAATCATTGAAGATGACAATCCATGGAATGTTGTCGCTTAAGAATTACAGGACAGTTTTTATGTAGAATTAAGTAAAATTAAAATGTAAAATATTCTTCGTCTTCGTTTCGTTCTCTCCTCTGTAGAAACTGTTTTCCGAACTGGTGATAAATGATAAAACTGTGTAATATGACGATTCAAAAGTGCTTCTATAGGAAGTCTTATTGTATAAATAAATGTTTGAGTTCGAGTTTAAGTATATATGTGTTGTATTGCTTAAAATCTTGTCTGTCTTAGATACTTCGAGCGCGGCCGACGTATAAGGAAATTAATATGATATCGGAACTGCTAGGATTCCCAGAAACACAATGTGAATACAAACCAGAAGAGGCATTACGTGAAGTTGGCCCTTGTATTAAAAAGTTTGTATTTTGAACACTTTATACATAGATTTATTTTTTGTATAATCTGTTTATTTTTAAATCACAAAGTTTACGAAGGATTAAAGGTTTATGCTTCCAGTTCATAAAATCAATGAAATATTTAGCTTGGCAACATAGAAGCAAAAGATCGTTCATTTTGACATATTATGTCGCATTTATAGATTTTTGTGAACATCGACGCGAATAGTATTGAAATCCCCTCAGTAGTTCTGGACATATAAGTCGAGCAACTAAGATGACTCTGTTTTTAGATCAATAAGTACATAATATGGGAACACCATAGTCTCCAATTTCCTCCTCACCTTCTTTTGACTTCTACCTCCTTCCGCATCTCCTCACGATTTCCACTTTCCTCCTCATCTTACCTCCTCACAGACGCCCGTCTGTGAGGAGGTAAGATTATAGTAAAAATACATTTTTACCTTCTACTTAATCATTCCCAAATCTCTAAACCTGTCTTATTGTTAATTTTTTTATCATCCGCAGTTGGCGAGAATTTTGAGCTAAATGCATGGACGATGGATGATGTAATGTATTGTATTAAATGTGGATAATAAATAAAACAGAAAGCAGACAATATAATTTTGTTTTATTAATTTCACGTAGTTACAGCTTGCCCATAAAATTTGTCGGTGCCTATGCGAATACGCTGTCCGCTATTCTGGGGGTTAGAGATTGATGGATGGAGGAAAAGATAGACAACTGGAGTCAAGAGGAGAGAGAGTAAGACAGAGTGAAGGAGAGAGAAAGGGAAAGGTGAGAAAACGGAAACGGGCATTCGGCTCCCCCACTCACCGAACGAATCAAATAGCATGCGGCTATTTCACGTCGGTCTTCCGGGAGACTAATCTGGTGTGAGCTTGTCCAATTCGTGCCGAAGCGTGCTCGACTTCCACATATAAAGCTGAAATTAACTGTTTGACTGATAAAATGTTAGGATTAAGTTGAGTACGTGCCACAAAAACGTCCACAGCGAAGGTATGAACTATATTCCAGAAAATGTTAGCTAGTTACCCTCTACTCATAGGAGTAGAGGGTAACTAGCTAACACTGTGACTTGAACTCTAAATAAAAATATAGGCTTTGATGAATCGAAGGATTGCATTTAAATAATACAAAAAATATAAAAAATGTGCGTAGGCATTTCACATCTTATTACACTGAACGAGACGATAGCGTCACGTTTATGGCAGTTTATGACTTCTTTCATGGCACATACTCTACTCATTAAGTCCATGGAAGATGTCACTTGTCAGATTGTAGTCAAATGTCACAATTTAAAAACATGTTATTTGTTATGAAATAGTAATGATATATAAATTATATGTAGATTATTATTGTAGTAATATTAAGTTCCTATTTGCATATTACTTAAATTCAATGGTACATTTGTATTAAAATATATTATACTTGGTACAGTTAATAAAGAATATAAATACATACTAAGCTTTCAGTACAGTATTATAGGGAAAAATGAAATACTGAGTAGGCTACACTTAAATGTCGGTCAGAAAACAAGTTTTGAGTTTGCGACTCGTGTACATGGTGGGATATTTAAAACACAATTTTCCTCATTTATTTCGAATTAAGCGTAGCATGTAAATCAATAAGTATAATACAAAAATATTTAATATTTATTATAAAAATAACTTTTTAAATTGAAGATTATAAGAAAGAACATCAAATTTCAGTGTTACAGAGGTATGTGAAAATCTCTCCTTGTCTTAGTGGGACTTTTATGTTGCTAATATTGTGCAATGAGTTGGATTAAGCATAAATTTCAGAATTTTAGTCTTTTAGAAGTAGCATTAATAAAATGATTATATGTTATTAGAAAAACTAAGAATTTGAAAGAAAGCAGGTATATATAGGAGGCCTGACAGTAAACTGGTTGTAGTTAAAATATCAGATTAAATATATTTAAGTTTTACCTTATTCTTGAATGGTTATTATATTCCTTAAACTATGTGCTTTTTCTTTTTTTTACAATGTAATATAATTTTTTAATGTTGTGCATAATTTCTCTGTTTTCAGATTACAAGTAACAATGCAGGAAGTCGAAGGAGAAACACTCGGTGAGAAACATAAGAACTTTAATGTGTTGGTGCAGAATGCATTCAAAGAAAATCCAAACCGGGAGCTAGAAGACATAGATTACCACCAACCAGACATAACAAACCTCTTCAAAATAGATTTTGCTTGTCGCACTAGAAATGTAGATTGCATATTGAAAGTTTTCAAGTGTCAAGATTTGTTGTATGTATCGAGAGCTATTAAGCACTCTACTTGGCTCATAAGCGATACAAAATATGCTCACATAATTAATCCACATTATATTCATAATGACTTATTACCATTTATGCTGACAGAAGGGGGAAATAAACTGATGCTATATGTACGGTTAAATTTAAAAGATCCAAAACGATATGAAGATTTCTTTGATTGTTTAAAAAGTACCGATATAGAAGTGGCCTTAAAGTTTCTACCATACTGTTCTTCGGAATTTGTTGCATCAAAATTGACGGATTTAATTTATTTGATACCGGATCACATGCTGTTGAGATTATTCCCTTGTAATTTAGAAGTATTTCGTATTTATTGCAATAGCAAGAGAATACAAGCTCCTCTGATTTACAAAGCTCTATTTCTCATTGGAAAGTATGGGGAAGATTTTTTTGATATTCTTGATACAGTAAAAAGTGAATATTTACCTCATTTCAAAACTAAGTATACAAAATTAGCAATGAAGACTTGTCCACATCGAATTATGTTCAATTTTCACAATTATTCTAAACATATTGATTTATTATGTTTTGTAAAATATATAGATACAGACCGTTTTAATGAATTTATAACTAAATATGGTAATGATGAAGATGTGTGCTCTCTTTTTGATGAAAAACAGCAACAGAGGATACTTGAACCAAATGTTGATACTTTGCTACTCTCCAAACTGATAAATTGTGATACTGATGATTACATCCTATGTAGCAAAATCCTCCAGGACTTTAAGGATAATTTGCCTGTATTGATGAAGAATCTCAAGTTTACTTTTCATCTCATCAACATTGTTGATAGAAGCTTTAAAATACATAGATTTAATACTGAGCTATGGAGCATATATAACGATATTTATAAGGAAATTAATATCAAGAAATATTCTAAAAGGAATAAAACACTGCAGTCATATATCAGAAACTTCATTGCATACCAAATAATCCATAGCGCAAATATATCTGAAGAAATGTTGTCAGATTTTGAGTTTTACACTTTCAAATCAGATTTAACCAAATTCAATGAAGATGAAAAGAAAGTTTTGTTTGCATTTTTGATGAATTTTGCTTTGAACAAAATTGAAAATTTGCCTTTCAATAGTGAAAATGAAATCTTGTTATGGATAGAAAGAGTTGTCATATTATTAGACGATTGGGATAAGAATTTGAATGATCATTATTTAATCACAACTAAAATAAGTTACATCATCGCACATATAAAGACTACTTCAAATATTGAGGGACTTCAAAAACTTTATGATAGAAGGAAATTTTGGAGAAAAGCTTTATTTCATGAATATATCAATATTGATTCTAAAACATGTGTCAATATTCTAAAACACGATCCCAACATATTGCACCTGTACAAAGACAAAGTTCTTGCATGTTCTACTGGTGTTAAAACCTTTCGAAACTTTTATTTTAAAATACGTACATATTGGCCTAATACCTTGGCATTGCATTTTAAAACATTATATGTGGAGCAACTAAAAACAATACCCTCAATAATTGGCCTTCATTTTCTTTTAACAAAATCCGAATTTTCAGATTTTATTAACAGTTATGCACCAGATAATGATTTTATTAGTAAAGGTTCCGTGGAAGAGATAATCCTTTGCAAGAACATAGCGAAAAATATGCATCATTGCCGTCCTAAACCATCGTTACAAACTGCGATGTTATATGCAAGAGATGTGTGTATGATAGATGTTATTGCATCTCTCAATTCTTTATTGAATAGTCTGCCTGTTCATGAATTTGATCAAAATTTCAACATGATACATGAAAAGCCACTTTTACAAAAGCTATGTGTCTGGGTAGCTTTCTCAAAGAAGAGCAGAAAAGATGAGAAGCAGTTAGTTTTTCAAATTTGGCACAAAACAAATTATACGTCAGTTAAATCGGAAATAATTAGAATGTATATTAATTTTCTTACTAAACACACAAAGAAAGAGTGGAACATCCGTTATAAATATTTGGATGTGATCCGAGAACAATGGCGCTCCTTGGAGATTCTTATGGAAGATGTAACAGATGAGGTTATAATAAGAGAACTGTCTAGGAAAGTACGAAAACTGCCTTTGTCTATCCGTACCGAGTTTATTTTAAAATGGTACGATTTAATTAAACACCTGCAACCTAAATGCGAAACTTTTCCCCGAACACCTATGATGTGTTATACATTTGCAATGCATGATCTCGACAAGAGTCTCTTAGCAGAAATTATTGAGGATTGTATAACGAATAGATTATGGAGAACTAAATTGAATTATCATTACATAGACCTGCTCGTTTCATGTTTGTTTACGTCGAAAAATGAAGACGAACAGATAGCGTGTTTTAATAAAATAATAGCCCCCGTGTTTCACAGCGCGTACAAAATGTGGAATGAGAAAACGTGCGGGCTCCTTTTGGTTCAATACAATATTAATAATATTGTCACTGGTTTGTGTAAAAGGTTATTTAATTGTAGCGATAATAATAGCAAAAAACCTCCAACTGTAATTATACTTCTTCTGAATAGCCTTCAAGACAACGTACCAGTAGACGAGAATTATATTATGATAACAAAGTTAAAATTAGCCGTGGAATACTTTAACGTTTTGTCCGAATATGAAGAATCACCTGAAGACGAAATACACAAACGAGCTGTGCAAGGATTTTCAAAAATATGTATAAAAATCTTCTCTGAAAATATCGCTACGTTCGGCAAGAGCATTTGGAAACTATTTTATCATGTACTACAGATGATGCTCGACGACTTTAGTATGATAAAATCGACTCAATATAAATTGTACAACTATATGTTGGATTTATGTACCACGTTATCATCAGAACTCGACGTCTTAGTCCACGTATTGGTGATGGAGTTGAGTTTATATGTGGATGACTTTTTTACTTTGTTTTTCGATGACAGTGATGATTATGTGGATCATGAAGGGCAAATAGCATTGCTCGAAAGGATAAAACAGCACCCCTCCCTCGAAGTTAAAGCGAATTACTCCAAGGTGATCTTGAGTATTTATGAAAAAGTTTCCTATACGCAGTTGAGTTACAGGGATAAATATTGAAATTTGAGGATAATATCTACTTCTATCCGTGAATGTTTTTGTAACGTCCAGAGCTCTAGTTTGAATGTACCTTCTGCTGTGCCTTCGCCCATAAGTTCACATGAAATTAATATTCTGAAACATAACGATATTCGTTAAGAGACTTAAAATATTTATTTATATATAAATGTGATAAATTTAATCAAAATATGATATTTTTTTTCAATAATCGTCACTTTTCTATATGGCTTCAATCCTTCCTAACCTATTTATCTAAGGATGCAAATCCTCCATCTTCTACATCTTGGTACGGACGCGTATGTGAACTGAAAGTTCACGCTAGTAGCGACACGCTCTCGTCCTCTTTCAAGGATCATGAACCTCGACTTGAGCTGTCCCCCCGAATACCCCACTTGGTTAGAATAAAACGAGCATAATTGGGAAAGATTTAATAATCGAGCGCGCAGAAGAGCGCGACGCCGCGCTTGATCCAGTGCGCCTGCGGCTTGTGCGTGGGCAGCTCGATGGTCATCACGTAGTTGGTGGAGTGGCCCGTCGTGCTCAGCGTGCCCGCGCGCACCAGCGTCTTGTACGCGGGGCACTCGTACAGCCCCTGCGCCAGCTTGTGGTTCTGCTCCGGCTTCATGTAGATTATTGCCATCTCTGCGGTGTCACATTGTTGTCAAATTTTGAAAGAATAGAAGAAAATTAATCACGAGGCAGGACTCATCCGCTTTATCTTAATATTAATAAAATTTGATTTATTGGATTACAATGATAACTTTTTAATATTTGATTGAAAAATATATAGAAGTAAAATTTACTTGCATTCGTTTTCGTGCACATTGACAGATTTGTACTTTCTAACTTTCCTTTAATTATCTGTAACTATGTGTATATTTTGGTATTTCCCTATTCGGGCTTGGTAATTTTTTTTTTAATTTTTTTCAAATTGCACAATGACGCTCAGAGATTAGAGTGATGAGAGATTAATCTAATACACCACATTCCCAAGTAGTAAGTACCTATTTCAGCTTCAGAATCTCAAAATTGCGAGTCGAGTCAACAAACTTAAAAAAAGAACCGAAAGTGCGGGTAGGAATGAGTCACCGGTGTGCAGCTCCTTGGGGCGGCTCTCCTCGAGCGCCATGTCGCCGAGGTTCCAGCGCGCGCCCTCCAGGTACAGGCCGCGCACGCAGCACCCGTCGTCCGGCTTCTTGGCCGGCGCGCCCGCCAGCGGCTGCCGCACAGACAGGGTACGTCACATGGCATACATGACTGATAGACCATTACATGTACAAACAGACACCCTAATTTTAATCGATTGTGTTTTTGTATGACATTGCCATTAAAATTTCCTCCGATGAACGGGCAAAAAGTAACTTTACAATACTACAAGAACAGAACTTAAACAATCTAGACACATTAGATTTGCTATTTAAGGTATATTAATAAGACGAGATAAATTTACAAACGAAAAATAACTAACATCGATTCGTTATCAATTCATTATCGTTAAATTTCATGCGAACGAATAAAAATCCAATACGGTAGACAACCTCAAATGCGTATGCGACGGTGTCGATGGCGATGACGTGCTTGCGCGCGTAGTTCTGCAGCGCGCCGGTGAGGAAGGCCTGCGGGAAGTAGAAGCCCGAGATCCAGAACACGCGCGGGATGCCGCCCTCCGCCCACTGCTGCATGAACTGCACGCGCAGCACCAGGTCCTTCACCCACGCCGCTGCGCACGAGACCATCGCTTGTTACTTGCTCGTGTGTCCCTCCGTACACGCATTCAATTATCTTTACACTAATTAGTATCTATCCGTCTATCAATTTATCCAACTACTTATAAAGCAGCCCTGCATTGAATCTCTAACATATTGATGTTATGATGAAGAATCATCATTTAACAAATAAAGTATAAATTTAGTAACTACAAATAAGTGCAATCGAATGTGAAAGCATTATTGCGATACAGGTCACAATCATTTAACTCTTATGACCAATTTATTTAAAACTAAATCGCTTTCAAATTGTCAGAACTAGACCAAATTTATATGCGACCACAGGGGAGGCACGAGCTTTCAAAACTAAACCCAAAAAATATACAGGCGAATTGAAGAAGTCGGTTGCCAACGTTTTTCTGCGTTTAAAATCCATCAAATCATTTAGCGTTGTATAAAAACTAAACCCCCATTTCCATTTCTTAGATACAAAATGGCTGATATTAACCTAGAGGCTTCAGTGAAGGATACGCCTTGGAGCTCCACATGCCGGGCACGGAGTTCATGGAGAGGCTGTTGGCCATGCTCTCCAGCGCCTCTGACATCACCACCAGACCCTTGAGCGCTTTCAGCAGGTCTCTGGGTCGGTTAAATGTATTTGAGGGTGGAAGGAGGTGGATGAGTATTGGATGATGAGAAAAGTTTTGAATAAATCTTCAAGGATCTATTATATAATACTGAAGAGAGTAAAGACTGAGGGGTTACAGTGACGTCTTAAAACAGTACTTATTCCAGTGGGAGGAAAAAAGATGGGTAGGCGCCATCACTTTCCCACGCTGGAATTAGTACTGCTTTGTAAGACCTCACGGAATCCCCCCTGGTCACTATTATTGCGCTATATGATGCTATCATCATAGCCTTAGTACAGATCATTAGTTTTTAATGAAATCTTATGTATTTTTATTAAAATAATTTTCTTTTTATAATTATTAAGAACATGACTTTTAAATCTCAAAAGGATCTAAATTCTTATAGCCTTCCTTGTAAACGATGTTCAAACATGAACGAAATGAGCAGATTAATGGCACCCCTTTTTAAGCTTGTTTGTTTATTTAAGAAGCCGTGCCGCAAATCTACAAAATAATTTTCACCTTATTTTTTGAGATTTTAAGTTACATTATTTTAGATGGGTTGCCTATTTTTGAAAACAATGATACATATTAATGGCACTTACGCACATTAAGAAACCAAAATAAAATACAAACGTTATTTTTTTAACTTAAATATTATACTGCATGAAGGATATATATGACGTCACAAAATGGCGCATAATCGATCCAATTCTTAGTTGAATCGTATGCAAAAATCGAAGTGCTGTTCAAATTCTATACACTCAATAAAATGTTGAAATTAACAAAAAAAAATTAGTGATTAAAGATAAGATCACAACAATAATGTATCGACTAACTTGAGTGAGTTTTGTATAACACCTAGCAGTCTGTTGTATCGGATGGCTTCCTGCATGAGCACAGTGTTCAGGGACTCCTTGTACGACACAGGGTACCTGTAGCACAATTGTGTGAAATACGAATCGCTTGTGTGTGGTCTAGCAGATGTAAGCATTACAGCGAAAGGTCCACAGTAAAACAAAGGTCTGATTCTAGTTCACTCTTAATTCTTTTAAGCTTTAGTTAGTTTCAAATCTGCTCGATAAAAACTTTTGAGTCTTAAAACTGATACATAGAAAGATTATCACAATGTATGATGAAAAGTTCTGTAAAAATATGTCTCAGTTCATATGGATTTAAATTTCGAAAGTTCAACACTTTCAAAATTCAATCGTGTAATTGGATGGTGGTGTTATTTATCTTGGAAAAAGGGGAGTTAGAGAGAAAATGTAAAGGATAGCGGCGGCACTGACGTGGTGGCGATGAACTTCTGGTCGAGCGCGGGCGGCAGCACGGCGAGGATGTCGCGCGCGGCGCGCTCGGTCGCCTCCTCCGCGCTGAGCGCGCCGCCGCCGCCCGCCGCGCCGCCCTGCAGGCTGCGCAGGATGTCTGCGCGCAGGTCGTGGGTTCATTTTAACCAGCTCCCGTGACCCCTAAACTTAAGCGGCTCGACGGAACACAGTGGGCTTTTGGTCGGTAAGAATCCGACATAACCCCCTAGTTTCTTCATTATTTCCCGAATTGTAACTGATACTAGCAAACCACTCCCACTAGGCGCGGATGCAATTATGCATGATTTAAACATTCACCCACCTCTTTACACACTATCTATTTAAACACCTACATCAGAATCAGTTGCATAATTACAAAGATCTAAATATACATAAGCACAGACAGACAGACGGACAGACAGCGGAAATGCGACTTTGTTTTACACAATTTTCTATTTTACATACGAGAGTTTAGCAATTGCAAAACTATGGAGTGAAAATAGGTGAAATAATGTGAGACTGACTGAGGCAAGTGCTGGTCTCGGACATGGCGTAGCTGATGTTGGCGTTGCTGTGCAGCCCGAACAGCGACGGGTCGTCGTTGAGCGGCAACGTGCGGATGTACTTGGTGTAGTCCTCGATGTTCGCTGATGATGGTTGCTGTGCGTGCGTGTGCGTGTGCGTGCGTGCGTGCGTGTGTGTACATTTTATTAGGTTATAGCACAGATAACATAATACTATATAGTTAAAGCATTTAATTGTGGTGTTAACGTAGCATAAAATTAGTCTAGTAGTAGTTTACTAAGCAAATTTTCTTTGACCGTAGTTTGGTACCGCCTGAAAGTTAACTCTCGTAGTTGCTTGGCGTCTCTCCCGTAGTTGCTTGACCGATATAGGGGAGTAGGAGTACTTAATCGAGATATGAGAGATTTTTTTTTTGCTGGGTTTGATTACAATATCTTTCGCTGCCAATAGTACCTACAGTCTATAGTATTCTTTGCATATCTCTGTTTATCCAAGTATTTCTGAAACTATGAATCGCCACCAGATGAAACTACTGCTGTATTATATTTCGATTTAAGATGTAACTGCCGGGTGTAATCGATAAGAATGCACAAGCGATTATTCCGTGACTATCTAAAAATTTTAAACTGATATCGAAAGTACTTTACCCAAAGAGTAAAATGACAATAATAACTGCTTAAGAAAATTAAACGAGAAATATCCCATTGCAACAATAGATACTTAACGATTACACCATGTATAAATCCTTGCCACAACAAAGCATGCGAAACGAAAACTCCAAACAGAGAGCAGCGCATTCGCAGAGACACTAACCTCTGCTCTGTACATGGGCGGTGGTGATCGCCTACCACCAGGCGAACCACCAGCTCAAAAAAAAAAAACAAAGGCTGTGTGTCAGCCACAAGGTCGAGGGTGGAGGAACACCGGCGCGGTCTCACCTGCTTGTAGGCGCCGCTCTCGTCGAAGAGCCAGCGCTCGCTGAGCACGGCGGTCGCGTAGTAGTCGGCGAGCAGGCACAGCAGGCAGCGCCGGTCCCAGTCGTCCGTCACGCGCCCGCCGTAGTTGATGTGCCCCGCCGTGTACGTCAGCATCTGTGCACGTGCCCCCCCCACCACCCCCACACTCTCATCGTCGTGACTCACATTTGCATCATTAACGAGACGGTTGTTTCAACAACGATCGTCATCAATTATATCATCGCCGATATCTCGACAACAATCACCATAACAACTCCCATCAATATAATCATGATCGCTGTCTTTTTAGTAAATCAAAATGCACGCTGATGTTAACACGGAACGGAAGTGACAATTGTAAATAAATTTATTTAAGAAGGTGCATCGGAGGATTTGGCAGTTATTGATTACAATTTTCTATTAATAGGGAATAAATATTTTATTTTTATTAATATTCTTAAGTTTTTTTATTTACTCCAATACATACACTCAAAAGTAATTTTATCCAACAATGCAGCTAATCACATAAAAATTTAGGTGTGCCCAAGGGATCTCAATTGAGTCCTTTGTTATTGATTATCTACACCAATGGTCTCGGTATATTTACGCGCTGTTTTTTCACGAATTTTAACAGACATTGTCGTATACTTGCTGACTCACCCGCAAGGGCACCTCGTTGTACTCGGTGAGGAACATGTGCAGCTGCGAGATGCAGATGCGCAGGTCACCGTCGGTGAACTCGTACGGGATGTTGAAGCCGAGCGGCCCGAACTTGCGCCGCTCCAGCACCACGCCGTGGAACAGGCACAGCGAGAACAGCAGCCACTGGGCCGGGACGTAGAACATCGCAGTGTACACGTTTGTATGTCTCATATGTGAGAAATTTTGAAAGAATAAAAAAAAAAATTGTTTATGAGGCGAGATTCGAACCCGAGACTTTTTGAAGTACCGTAGTGTTATATATAGTTTATAAAGTAAATACATGTATTCATTTATATTGTATCAAGTATCGACTAAAGATATTAGACAACAATCTTGTACAAAATACGTATTAACTTTTAGTATTTATAATCATAAGAGACAATTACCTTAAAATTCGATACTTTGCTATCGTGAGAGTTGAAATAATCTTGGAAATCAGGAACTTGATTCATATAAGCTTTTAACAGGTTAGCTTTTATACCACGAGGTGGCTCCACTGTCATTTTATAGCCTTGAAAATAAAATATAGTGAATACAACGCATAATTGTCGATAATTTTTAATTTGATATCACTACACTTATCAATTCTATTCGTAGGATTGCAGCATTACTATTTTCTAATAATGGTTCAGTGATTAAGCTGTTATTTGAAAATAGCTACCCAACTATCAGGAGTCTATGATCTCCGAAAGATCTGTTTTGTAGAACCTCATTCATAACCTCATATTTAAATCCATTTTCATTTCCAAGTTCAAGAGAAGCAAACGAAGAAAGAAAAAAAAAAAAAACACTTGATTGATTTGAAAGTGTGATACATACAAGAATACAAACAAACAAAAAATAAAAAACAAGCACGAACCAGTAACATATTTCTTATTATTCGTGTGTGGTTATGACTATGGTAATAATAATGTGTTCCATGGTACCACCGACAATAGATATTAAGCGCTATTATTAATCAAAAACCACCTTGACATTGACAATTTTCTTAGTTTTAATGATCTTTTCAAGATACATGAAACAAGACGACTCGAACTAACGCTTTAAGTAGAGCATACAATTGCCAAACATTTGAGCCCTTTCTTCCCATACTTTTTTAAGCCACATCCGAAAGTACCAACCGTTCTGCAGCAAGGCAACGGGGAAGAAGGGCGAGGGTGTTGATGTGAGCCAGAGGCGGAAGTCCTTGTGCACCGTCTCCGGCTGGATGTGCTCCACGTTCAGCTCCAGCACCGGCATCCACGAGGGGGACAGGTGGCAGTTCTGGGGCACGGGAGTGGATGTGGGAGTACTTTTAGGCGGGATATATGTGAAGATCATATTGAGTAACAGACACATGTAAGGGTGGGTACAGATTAGAGCATTAATCAGTTGTACAGGAACATCGAGCATAAGCCGTTTTTAAATTTTCTCAAATCGCTTCTCGATCACGACGTTCGATGTTTTCTTAGAATATGATTTTAAAAGCAATGTATTGGTGTAACATTTTACAGAGACAAAGCGAGAACAGAAGCGGTAATCAATTTAGATTTAAATACCTAGTTTTAATCATGATCAGATTGACTGTCGTCGTCCAAAACATATGGAAATCTTATGTTTTTTTATCTTATTCAGACTATCAGAAAAGTATATAAAATAAATAAGCGCCACTATCAATTTTTAATTAATTTAAGGAGATTTCCAGAGTACACACAAGTTTTTAGTACTAATATAAATGTAACAAATTAATTATACTGTACTACAAAGATATTTACCTGGAAGAACACCCAGTTCCCGAAATCGCATCCGACCCTCATCATGGCCTCAGCGAGAGGCCCCTGCCCTTGCCCCAGTGAAATACTCTCGAATCGTTTCCCCATTTTCATTTTATCAGCAAATTTTAGTAAATCTAAAATAAAAACATTGTTGAATGTCAATTAACAGTATGGTAATTATGTATTTTTAAAATAGATTTAAAGTGCAGCAGCACAGCAGCACAGCAGCGCTCACCCGCGGCGGGGTCGGTGCCGGTGGAGAGCACGAAGATGATGGGCGCGAGCGGGTCGGACTCCGCGTACAGCGCCGCCAGGTCGGCCGGCTGCGGCTCCACGAAGCGCGCGCCCAGCCCCACCACCACGTAGTCCTGCCGCATCGCGGGACCTACTTAGCTGTCACGCTCATCGGTACTACGCTTATAAAGTACTTGCGATAGTCTGAGTGCAGGGACAATCCAGTACCGGATTTATTTATATTACATTGGCAAATGATTGACCACAGACCCACTTGATGGGAAGCGGAGACGCAGACCATAAACTCGTTTCTTGTCTACTTGTTACTACTGACGTATACTTTTCAGACGGAGTATTATCACGGACAACATAATACTATAGGCACTTAAATTTTGTTAAGGAATGTCCTTAAGATTATTCAGTGATACACTTTTATACCTGCAAGCCAGGGACAAGTTTGTCCGGTCGGAGACATTTCAGGACCAGAAGCTTTTGGAAGGCATCCAACTGACTGTCGAGCGGCTTCGGATATGGCAACCTATGTAAGTTACGTAAAAACTACTTATATAAATAAATTTGCCCCAGGATCTTTAAAATTATTCAAATAACTGAGATTAATAATAAAACCAATAGCTTAATAATGTATTTTTTATTTTTCAACCGCGAAACTATACTTAGATAGTACTCTACAAAAATTCCAGAAATTTATAAAGTAAAACACATACTTATGCGGGTTCCATGCATCGTAATACGTCTTAAAGAATCTGGTCTGCTCCGGGAAGTCGGTGACGAACTGCTTCATGGTGGGCACCGACGCCAGCTCCTGCATGTCGAGCCACATGCGCTGAGATATCCACTTTGGCTCTGGGTTATCCAATTCCTGGGAGCGTTTTTTAAGAACATGTAGTATGATTGTATTCTGCTTGTCTTTTATTAGTAGTACAAAGGGTGTCTGATGACATTACAACCTTTCATGGTCGAAGAAAAAATATGTTTTACTAGGGACAACGAAGAAGACATAAAACACATAATTTTTCTACTAGAAAAGTTGACCTTTTCTAGTGGACGAGATAAAGTAATCTCTTAGGTAAGGTAATAAAGTTATTATCTTACCTAAAATCAACAATTCCATTTTGAGATGAAAGCAAATACTTGAAAGCCTGGGACAAGTTGTGCGGTCGGAGACATTTTAGCACCACTAACGTTGAGAAGGCGTTCCACCACACAAGAACCCCGAGCTATCCTACAGGTGTACCCCCGACCCCTTAGCCCGGGCGCACCTGCTCGATCTTGCCGCCGTTGAGCAGGAAGGCGAACTCGTTGGGGCGGATGGCGGCGCGGTCGAGCAGCACGCGCGCGCACAGCAGGAACGCGAACAGCAGCTTGTGCCGCTCGAACAGGCTGCGGCACACGTTCACGTACAGCAGGAACGTGAAGTGCTCGATTATGATGTCCACGCGCTCGATTATGTCGTCTGCAACGGGCCGCTC